>NW_027595469.1:0-121406 GCF_031162955.1 Sander vitreus | reverse complement strand
GGTACAGCAGGTCAGGCCCAACAGAGACAGATAGCCCTACGTCCCATCATGCCAAAGTTGCCTGTGTTTTTAGCGCCCTCACCACCAGGACCCTTGCTCACACCTCCGACCCTCACACCAGCAGGACAAACTGTACGGCTAGTACCAGTAGCCATGCCCATATCTGTGGTTCAGAGCACCATGCCACAAACCAGTGGAACTACCACCACGGCGGACACTGGAGCCACTACAAAAAGGCCATACAAACGCACTGTAGAAGCCAATACATGTAATTGTAAAAGTGTGGCCAGTTCCACACCGCAGACACTGGATACAGTCATTACCGTGGCAGAGTGTATTGCCCTCAGTCGGAGACTCTTACAAAAGCTCAGTGGCTGGAGGAAATGAGAAAAGTTCTCCAAATAATCATGTACATGTACTTTAAATAGTAGTTGTAATAATAGTTGTATTATACTGTAAATAGTTTAAAATAGTGTTTGTTTGATAACTGAATGATTTCTGCTTGCTGTGAATAGTTTTTACATTTGAAGTGTTCATTGTATTTTTTGTAGTTTTTATGGTGTGTTTTAATTAAATCTTAAAAAAAAAAAAATCTTGAAATATTCCTCTTTTTCTTAGAACAAACAAAACTGGTGTAGACCAAAGTGGGTATTTTATTGACAAAATTGACAAAATTGTAAACAGCACAACATTATAATAATAATGGTGATAACAACATGCAATAACAGATACAGTTACATGGTATGCTATTTAAACCCTATTATCTTAAACTAATTACTATGACTTGACACTAGAAAAAAAAACAAATATACATGAGGAGAAGTTTTAGAATGAGGGTCAGCAATGGAAAGATCCATTACTCAAGTCATGTCATGAGGCCTTTGCAGTGGACATTCTGGTCCTTCAGGAAGGTAGGAGAAGGGTAAAAAAAAGAACAATTAGAAATTCTCGTGAATAGTACAGTATCAATTTTCATTTATGAAAGATGCCAAAAAATCCTTGCAATTAGATCAAAAGTAAGGTGTAGGAAAGAACTTCACAAGAATTATTTATTTGCATTTATTATTTATTGTATCACTTTTTACACCCCAGCCCAGCTTTATAACTGAGGGATACCCCCAATTCTGGAAGTAATTTCCAAATAAGGCAATAAACTGTTTTTAACCTGTATAACTGGACTAAAGTAAAGAAACTGAATATCTGCCCTGTGTTGGATTATATAACAAAATACAAAATAACTGTTCATTTTAACAAACACTAGAGGGCAGTAAAATGTCTAGACGGGCGGTAGACTTAAAGTTCCACAGGTCGACGGACGAATCCCACCCACGGCTTGCCCAAACAATTATAAAATATCAAAAGAATTTTATAAGTGTTCATGGGGGGCTAAAATACCTTCATGCCTTCAATTTTTTCCTTTTTTTTCTCCTTTTTACCTTTCTTTTTTTCCAGGGGATACATACATCATATTGTATGATCGTTATGTATGATACCCATACATCATACACTAACGAATCACTTCATGTGATCAAAAGGGATTGTCAGAATGAGTAAGGTCATGTCATTAAGGTGGAGACATTTCAATTTAGACACTTATGCAACAGAGATTTTGTCAAATGGATATAGCATATGAACATCCCCTTTTGCATATTCACTGTAAAGAGCCATTACCCCTCCCACTACCAAGTAAGTTTGTCAAATGGATATAGCGATTGACAGGATACAGACTTCATGTTGATCCAAAGCATTGCAATTAGCAAAGGATGGTTTTTATACATAAACTTCTGGGTTATGGGCCCAGCACGCTTCCGCTGCGCCACTCTGCTCGTCTTTTTAGGTGCAAGGGCTGAAAAATCAACACCCTTCACTCTTTGTCTTATTTCTCTGGCATTATTTATTTTAGAATATTGTAACAAGCAGGTCTGTGTAAATATGGGCCGAGCATTTACCTGGGCTGAACTTGTGAACATCCCCTTTTGCATATTCACTGTAAAGAGCCATTACCCCTCCCACTACCAAGTATTGTTCCAAAAACAGTAGGACATACATTTTTTGATTGCAAATGAATTGTCCAAAAACAATGGAGCAGGTGAAAGTGTTTGTGATAGGTACATAACAAATCACTTCATGTGATCAAAAGGGATTGTCAGAATGAGTAAGATCTTGTTGTTAAGGTAGATCCACTTCACTTTAGACACTTGTGTCAACAGAGAGTTTGTCAAATCGATCAACTGGATACAGACTTCATGCTGACCAAAGCATTGCAATTAGCAGAGGATGGTTTCGATCCATCGACCTCTGGGTTATGGGCCCAGCACACTTCCGCTGCGCCACTCAAAAAAATCAACCTTTCCACTTTCCACATCTAGCTTAAAGTAGGCTTACAGGTAAAATGTCCTTGGCCATTTAGACTGAAAGGAGTACGTTGGTGGGGGCATGTTGAGGAGTCACATGGTCTTTATGTTAACTTGAAAGAGCTCCAAATTTGACAGTATTAACAGGAAGTGAAAGGCTTTGAGTTACATGATAAATACACACTTTGCATTCTGTCTTGTAATCACCATAAAAATTAGGTTTCGATGAGATTTGAACTTTTTTTGCTGCACTCAGAGTATACAGTGCTCATCCTGAAGGGGATAGTATAGTGCATCAAAATTGCTTGTTGAATGGTCAACTAGCTTTGGAAACCCCCTTTCCCCACAGCTTTCCGTTGTCGTATAGGGGTGGGGGAGTGGGTACTGTGTCTAACCATTTCTGTGTAAAAAACAATTAAAGAAGTCTCTTGAATGAGAGACTAAACATCTTTGGAGTACCTTTTACCAAGTCCAGTTAAAATTGTGTAACTTTGTGTGGGAATAGCAGGTGCAGAAAGACAACATAGTTTCATAGCACCTACACTCAGACACGCACACATACAGACAGACACACAAAGAGACGCACAGACACACACACACACACACACATACACACACACACACACACACACACACACACACACACACACACACACACACACACACACACACACACACACAGCAGGCCCAATTAGGAGGAGGACACAGTTAAGTTTCATAGCACCTACAATTATTACACTGTAATAATTACACTCGAGTCCAGTAGATATAGATTGATTTGAACCCTTCCCTAGATAACTATTCATGGGTAGCTGTATCTTGTCCCTTAAAATCTGCGACGCGTCTGCCCAGACTTACTTTTGCAGACATTTACATTTACTTTGTAACGTTATATAATCCATCCCCATACACCGCTATAGCTAAAGGCTTTCATCATGACATATTTGATTTACTGTATTATAATTTTTGTGACAATTCCTACTAAACAGTCAGGATGGCCGAATGGTCCAAGGTGCTGAGTTTAGGTTGCAGTCTCCGCTGGAGGCGTGGGTTCGAATCACACTTCTGACAGCAAGTGTTTTCCTCTGGACCTAATGTCTGAAACATGATATTGGGTAAAAAATAGAACTTAGCAATTCTTTGTATTTTAGGGCACATGAATATGGGCAAGATACAGCATTGTGAGTACAGCCCCACCTTTTGTGAGCATCTTCATTGTCAACCCATGTCAAGTTACCATGTGTTTGTACACAGTAGACCTATCTACTGCTGTATTCATTGTTTGTGGCAAATCCTTCAAAGCCTTTTCTTGACTTGCCTGTTCCCACATCCTCTGCGAAAGCTTAGCTTACTGAATTACTTAAAGGACAATTCCGGCGCAAAACAAACCTAGGGGTTATTAACGGATGTGTACCCACTCTGTTGCTCTCTGGGACATGTTTTCATGCTAATCGAATGAGTTTTTAGCTTGAAAGACGCTAGCGCGGACCGCCGTTTAGCTTCCAACGCTAGTATTCTGGGCACAGGGAACGTAAAAACAAATCGCTATTTAGACCACTAAAAAGGCTCAAAATATCACCACACTTCAACTGTAGCATAATGAGGGTCCCAATATGTTAACCGAAGCATTGAGAACTTTGTAAGTGTACAGACAGTTTATTGAACGAAGAGCTGCGGGAGCTTCGTGAGAGAGAGAGCTACCGGTAGTCAATGCCGCAACACAGCCTCGTACTTCAGGAAACTGGTGGTGTACCTGCGGACATTGTGAAGCTATGGCCACCGAACAGGAGTGTCTGTGTTGCAAGGAGTGGGACCTGTTGCGTCGCGATGCCCAAGAGACGCAGTGTTTTGTACAGTCTGAAGATTTCCCCTCTCTGATAAACAGAGCTGTACTTGAAACTTCTTCGGCGACCCAGACCGGAGGGACCAGATGACAGTTATCCACTGAGTAAGTACTCATGTCTTTATAATCTATCTTTTCAATAAACTGTCAACTTACAAAGTTCTCAATGCTTCGGTTAACATTTAGGGACCCTCATTATGCTACAGTTGAAGTGTGGTGATATTTTGAGCCTTTTTAGTGGTATAAATAGCGATTTGTTTTTATGTTCCCTGTGCCCCGAATACTAGCATTGTAAGCTAATCGGCGGGCCGCGCTAGCGTCGTTCAAGCTAAAAACTCATTTGATTAGCATGAAAACATGTCCCAGAGAGCGACAGAGTGGGTACACATCTGTTAATAACCCCTAGGTTCGTTTTGCACCGGAATTGTCCTTTAAGTTAGCCAGTAATTTCTGCTTTTTCATCGTATCTACTTTGTGATTTTTGTGTGCTTTTAATATCATACATGTGGATATTATGAAAGAAACTGCCTAGCAAACCCATGTAGCATTCACTGTTGTGGTTCCATGGTGTAATGGTTAGCACTCTGGACTCTGAATCCAGTGATCTGTGTTCAAATCTCGGTGGAACTTGATTTTAAGCCAGAGTACAGGTGAAAAAAAATCAACCTTTCCACATCCAGCTAAAAGTAGGCTTACAGGTGAAATGTCGTTGGCTGTTTAGACTAAAAGCAGTACATTGGTGGGGACATGTTGAGGAGTCACCTGGTCCTTATGTTAACTTGAAAGAGCTCCAAATTTGACCGTATTAACAGGAAGTGATAGGCTATGAGTTACATGATAAATACACACTTTGCATTCTGTCTTGTAATCACCATAAAAATTAGGCTTCGCTGAGATTTGAACTTGTGTTGCTGCACTCAGAGTATACAGTGCTCATCATGAAGTATAGTGCATCAGTATTTCTTGTTGAATGGTCAACTAGCTTTGGAAACCCCCTTTCCCCACAGCTTTCCATTGTCGTATAGGGGTGGGGGAGTGGGTACTGTGTCCAACCATTTCTGTGTAAAAAACAACTAAAGAAGTCTCTTGAATGAGAGACTAAACATCTTTGGAGTACCTTTTACCAAGTCCAGTTAAAATTGTGTAACTTTGTGTGGGAATAGCAGGTGCAGAAAGACAACATAGTTTCATAGCACCTACACTCAGACACGCACACATACAGACAGACACACAAAGAGACGCACAGACACACACACACACACACACACACACACACACACACACACACACACACACACACACACACACACACAGCAGGCCCAATTAGGAGGAGGACACAGTTAAGTTTCATAGCACCTACAATTATTACACTGTAATAATTACACTCGGGTCCAGTAGATATAGATAGAATAGTTATGTGTAGGGGGGGTGTACCGTGTGCAGTCATTGAAAATAAGTTATTTTTTTATGTTCTTCACAGAAAATGAGCCAAGGCCAGTGAGTTTGAGTTAGAAGAAATAATATAATAGCATAATTTTTCTTTAGCAAACATTGAAAACGGGTCCCACAGACCCGGACACCTTACAAGGGTTAAGAATAATTAAAGATTTCAACATATATTTTTAAAAGCCAGTGTACAACCTTACAAACACTCTGAATAAAGGCTTGCATGTATCATATAAAATAACATCATGTTTTAGATAGTTGTCAATGACAAGGCCTTTTTGCATAATCAAAAACACTGAACTGCCTTGTAAGTCATCCCTTTCATGTGCTGTGTCATCATTTATCCAATTTGAAAACAGATATTTAAATCTTCTCATGATACATGTTTACAGAGGGGATGAAGACTCTTGGTGTTCTTGATGCAATAAGAATGCACCCAGATGCTTTCAGACCGCAGGTTTGTCCTGAGCCATCCCCCACTCACAGCTGATGGTCTAGAACAGCTCTTTGAAACTCAGCAGTGGGCAGCAACAACAGAAGGCCAGAGGAATGTGTGGCTGCATTTTGGAGGGACTACCTGCTGGATGTTGAGGGTGAGTATTATTGCTAGTTATGGGATAAAAATCTTTTCATATGCCCTTCTGTCTGTCTTCGTCGTTCCCTCCTTTTTAAAAGTTTTCTACATGCTAGGTTTAATTTATTTTTTGGTGTTCTTTGGTGTATTTCTTTTTCAGAGCAAGAGGGACCCTTGCAACTTGGGGATATCCTGGCCTTTGTGACGGGAGCAAATGGGCTTCTCCCCACGACCTTCAGTGGACTTTCTCCATGAGCTGCCCCTCAGACAAGGCCGTCATTTACCCACAGCAAACACATGCATTACCTGCCTGGTTGCCAGTCCTGAAAGAATTCGATTTCAAGGAAACTATGGATTTTGCATTAAAAAACACTCAGGGATTTGGTCAGGAATGACTTCCGAGAACTCCTGAACATACGTTATTAAAATCTGTTGCCTGTTGAACTTGACTAAATTGATGAGGCACTGTTGTCAATAACTCACCATTTCCTAATACATTATTAATGTCTTGTTTAAATAATTGAAAATGGAATAATCATTTGACTAAAAAGGAAACCATTTTGTTATTTTATTTTATTGTTCAACATTGTGAAGCAGAAATTGGCCTCACTGGCCTTTTATTAACCTTTATTAATTGCCTTGACACGAATGAACTTGCTCACTGATAGAGTTCACCAGGCCCAAAAATAATTGAATGCCATGGTTACCGTCATCGGCCAGTGGGTCTACAGTTTCTATAATTCATTTTTATAACTGTTTCATTGAAAATAAAGTCATTTTCTGGAACCACAACATTATTTGAAGTCTCAAAATGTACTGGGGGGTCTTCATTCATTTCAGCATTGTCACTCCCAACTAAAATGTTCTGCATTGCCTCTGCACTGCCGCACGCAACCCGGAGTGAGAGCCCGTGTAAAATGATAGAAATTAAGGTCCCGCCGGGAGCAAGAAAGAGATTGTCCGAGTATAACCATTGAGCTCAGAAATTAATCTTTACAAAATGACTGTCATGTTCCAAATTGTCAGTTTCCCTCACAATTCTCTGAACACACAGTATCAGTGAAAAAGATAGCAATGTTTTCCTTATTACCATTTACTTCCACAAACAAAAACTGACCTCGAAAAAGAAACTAAATCAGATAAGAATAAATTTTTTCGACCAACAAGGTTGTTTTTGTCCTTAAAGTGTCTGCTGCTTGATTTAAATGTTCCTTGTTCCTCTGAGGTGGTGCTAGCTGTACTTTCAAAGCAGCAAGCCCCCCGGGTAATGATCATTTAAAATGGCCCCTTTAGCCAATGAGGAAGTGAGAATTTAAACTGTCTATCTGATTGATCAAACCAACTTCCTTTTCAACTATACTCTCTCACACACACTTCTATACTCTTTCTCACACAACTATACAATCACTCACACACAACTATATGCTCTCTCACACACTACTATACCCTCTCACATACACTACTATACTCTCTCTCACACACTACTATACCCTCTCACATACACTACTATACTCTCTCTCACATACACTACTATACCCTCTCACATACACTACTATACTCTCTCTCACATACACTACTATACTCTCTCTCACATACACTACTATACCCTCTCACATACACTACTATACTCTCTCTCACATACACTACTATACCCTCTCACATACACTACTATACCCTCTCACATACACTACTATACCCTCTCACATACACTACTATACCCTCTCACATACACTACTATACCCTCTCACATACACTACTATACCCTCTCACATACACTACTATACTCTCACATACCCTACTATACCCTCTCACATACACTACTATACCCTCTCACATACACTACTATACCCTCTCACATACACTACTATACCCTCTCACATACCCTACTATACTCTCACATACACTACTATACCCTCTCACATACACTACTATACTCTCTCACATACACTACTATACTCTCTCTCACATACACTACTATACTCTCTCTCACACACACTACTATACCCTCTCACACACACTACTATACTCTCTCACACACACTACTATACTCTCTCTCACACACTACTATACTCTCTCTCACACACACACACACACACACACACACACTACTATACTCTCTCACACACACTACTATACTCTCTCTCACACACACTACTATACTCTCTCACACACACTACTATACTCTCTCTCACATACACTACTATACTCTCTCACATACACTACTATACCCTCTCTCACATACACTACTATACTCTCTCTCACATACACTACTATACTCTCTCACATACACTACTATACTCTCTCTCACATACACTACTATACTCTCTCACACATACACTACTATACTCTCTCTCACACACACTACTATACTCTCTCTCACATACACTACTATACTCTCTCACATACACTACTATACTCTCTCTCACATACACTACTATACTCTCTCACACACACACACACACACACACACACACACACACACACACACACACACACACTACTATACTCTCTCACATACACGACTATACCCTCTCATACATACATGTAAAAGGATTATAATAGTGTGTGTGTATGAGTATAGTGGTGTATATGCAAGATTATGATAGTGTGTGTAAGACAGAAGTATGAATTACTTCCTATACGGCCTCTCATAGAAACCAGCTGGAGAGCCAGAGAATATAGTAATCTGTGCATCTAAACGGTGCAAAAGAGGGCACTTTCACAGGTCTTGCTGTGCGTTTGACTAGAGTTCCAAAAGTGTGGAAATGTTATGAATGCAGGAAAATCCAGAATAAATGAAACACTGTATTAGTTCAGATTCCCTGTTGTGTTGACTACACACACACGCACACACACACACACACACACACACACACACACACACACACACACAGTACGGTAGACTGTTACGCTTAGAGCAGGGGTCTTCAACGTTTTTTAAGCCAAGGACCCCTTAACTGAAAGAGATGGAGCAGGCACCCCCTATTACATACATTTTATACAATGAAGTTGCATATTAAACTGGGCCTACAATAACTTGTGGGCGGCCTAAAGCCTTTATGCATACCTTTGTATTTGTTTTTTTTCCACACTTTCAAAAAATTAACAATAATTTTGACCCCCTGTTGAAGATCTCTGATCTAGAGAATAAGGCTTTATGCTTCAGATTGTATTAGTTCATTCCCTGTAGTCTTGACGGCACACATGCACGCACATACCTACAAGGTATACTGTTACACTGTAGACTGTATAACATTTTCTGTGCATGATTCACAGTATTTGTTATTTTGCTTTCTTTGATTTGTATATAGTTATTTTGGTGGGGAGGTTGCCTTTCAGCTGGTTTTGGAGAGTGTGCAAACTAGATTTGAGTGCCCTGTCTGGTTGTCTGGCAAATTGTAAATACTATTTATACTATTACTATATATAGTATTTATATCTTGAAAATATATCGTATTTATCCAATTCCATATCCTGCTAAATGAATTAATAAGCAGTGAGTTTTACTGGTCTTGTTCTTCTGTTTTTAAGAAGTTTGACATTTAAATAAATAAAATATTTGTACTGTATCAGCCATAAACAGTTTCCTGTGTGTCTTATTAATGTCACATAAAAGACATAATAGACTTTAATGTATGACATTGATGACATGATGTATTGACACAATTCATAGATTTATTCACTATTGGAACAACAGGAGGGCAAAGGTTACAGCACACTTTCACCATCTTGTCCAGAGGTGTGAGTCCATCTGGGGTTAAGTAGCACAGTGTTATTGGTATAGTTCCCTGCAAAATGGTGTATTTATTCCGTACAAGGTCTATAACTCTCTCCACGTGGATGTGCACTGCTGCCAGTCCCCGTGATGACTCAACTTCAGCTGGGTGAAGCTGCTGTTTTCCTTTAGTAAACGCCGGTATCTTGAGTCGAACATTAACAAGACTAGAGGTGAGAATCTTCACTGATCTCCCGATTGGATTCGATTATGATAGGGTGACCAGACGTCCCCGGACTGTTCCCGTTTCGGTGACCTGTCCCCGGCTGGAGATGTCCCCGGAAATGTCCCCAGTTTTCACTGTGACTGACAGACCCGAAATTGGAATGAAATAGTCATGCACCTACACTACCCTCACAGGCTCAAGACAGCCAGAGCGAGCCTCAGAGCTCAGAGATGTTCTAGAATGCCCATGTTATGATGCTAAAATTACTGTTTATTTACATGGAGTCTGGTGGGTTTAGCGAACGCAATTTTGCAGACTTTTTATATTTAAAAAAGGATCTTACTCTTTAACAGAAAGATCGACCTCCTTTGAAATCCTTTCCATAATGTTGTCAGACACTTAATCTGAGCCTGTCAGTGGCAAATTGACACTTTTATGAACGTAAATACAAGCGGCACAATTGACATCCTATTAACTTACATTATAGCTTGTTACACCGTTGCCGACTGCAGCAATCTCATTTAATACTGGACCAATGTCAAAGGAAAATATTTCCTCAATAGTTTTAATTGTATCCGATACTCAATGAGCTGTTGCAGAAACAAGCCCAGTGTGAAGCAATAAAGCAAAAGCTGTCAGATAAATGTAGTGCAGTAAACATGACAACATTTCCCTCTGAGGTATAGTGGAGTACAAGTATGAAGTAGCAGCAGGATCAGACCTTTAGGGGGGCTCAGCCCCTAATGAGAATGTGACATGCTATATGTGCATGCTATAATGTTAATCTGCACCATGAAATTACCAACTTCTTCACAACCGCACTCCTGCTCTTCCTCTGACAGATAGAGACTCAGCCAAAGAGCCAAAATTATAATGTATTCTCATGTAAACTATTTATGTCAACACAGACATTTTTGTTAGCCAATGTATCCCACCATAATGGTTATTATATTGCCAGATTCCAGACAATCCCACTTACTTTATATATATATATATATATACAGTGGGGCAAAAAAGTATTTAGTCAGCCACCAATTGTGCAAGTTCTCCCACTTAAAAAGATGAGAGAGGCCTGTAATTTTCATTATAGGTACACTTCAACTATGAGAGACAAAATTTGAAAAACAAATCCAGAAAATCACATTGTAGGATTTTTAATGAATTTATTTGCAAATTATGGTGGAAAATGAGTATTTGGTCAATAACAAAAGTTAATCTCAATACTTTGTTATATACCCTTTGTTGGCAATGACAGAGGTCAAACGTTTTCTGTAAGTCTTCACAAGGTTTTCACACACTGTTGCTGGTATTTTGGCCCATTCCTCCACGCAGATCTACTCTAGAGCAGTGATGTTTTGGGGCTGTCGCTGGGCAACACGGACTTTCAACTCCCTCCAAAGATTTTCTATGGGGTTGAGATCTGGAGACTGGCTAGGCCACTTCAGGACCTTGAAATGCTTCTTACGAAGCCACTCCTTCGTTGCCCGGGCGGTGTGTTTGGGATCATTGTCATACTGAAAGACCCAGCCACGTTTCATCTTCAATGCCCTTGCTGATGGAAGGAGGTTTTCACTCAAAATCTCACGATACATGGCCCCATTCATTCTTTCCTTTACACGGATCAGTTATCCTGGTCCCTTTGCAGAAAAACAGCCCCAAAGCATGATGTTTCCACCCCCATGCTTCACAGTAGGTATGGTGTTCTTTGGATGCAACTCAGCATTCTTTCCCCTCCAAACACGACGAGTTGAGTTTTTAACAAAAAGTTCTATTTTGGTTTCATCTGACCATATGACATTCTCCCAATCCTCTTCTGGATCATCCAAATGCTCTCTAGCAAACTCCAGACGGGCCTGGACTTGTACTGGCTTAAGCAGGGGGACACGTCTGGCACTGCAGGAGTTGAGTCCCTGGCGGCGTAGTGTGTTACTGATGGTAGCCTTTGTTACTTTGGTCCCAGCTCTCTGCAGGTCATTCACTAGGTACCCCCGTGTGGTCCTGGGATTTTTTTTTCTCATTTTGTCTCTCATAGTTGAAGTGTACCTATGATGAAAATTACATGCCTCTCTCATCTTTTTAAGTGGGAGAACTTGCACAATTGGTGGCTGACTAAATACTTTTTTGCCCCACTGTATATATATATATATATATATATATATATATATATATATATATATATATATATATATATATATATTCCACTTACAAATATGAATATATATTTCTACTGGTATGCTTCCTAGTAACATTAATGCAAAAATATGAAGAAAAAACTATTCAACCTGTGTGTGCATGGTTAAAATTCAGAAGTGCAAAATAGTTAATGCTACAGCACAAATATTTCCATCCAAAAATAAGAATAATCAAGTCTAACCTCTGAATTTCTTTTCAAAGTGCACCAGATTGATGCATTATATGTTAAAATAGACTAGGGGGGGCTTGTGCCCCAGTGCAGCTCTAGGTCTAGTGACCCTCCCTGGGGCAGTGTCCCCGTTTTAAGTTTTACAAAGATAAAAACATTACCTTTTTGGAGGTATTTACGCTTCTGAGCTGAAAATGTCCCCGGATTTTGTCTCAGAAATCTGGTGACCTTAGATTATGATTATCAGGTAAGCGATTCAATTCGATATCTCGATGCATCACGATGCATCAAAAAAAATTCTATTAATGCCATATAGGATATTTGACTTGACAAACTTGCATTGTCAAGTGCAATGCCCAAGCTGCAATAAGTAACTTTAGACTGGAATGATAAGGTGTTTGGGTTCATTTCTTTAAGGCAGCTACCACAACGGTTGACCTATTTTGGATTAGTCATATACCACCCTACGTTTAACCAGCAAATATATTGTGCTGTATTGGAATAACTGACCCCAGACAGTTATTTCAAAAAACAAAAAAGGTATTGTTTACTGAACAATAACTTAAATGTACAAATAATATTTAGCCATTAGATTGAATAACAAAAAATATATATAACACAAATCACACCCTTCAAATATGCTAACTGCAATATTTCTTCAAATGATATTACACACAACTACCCCTTTAGCAGTTTCTCTATCATCCATCCATCCATCCATCCATCTTCATCCGCTTATCCGGGGTCGGGTCGCGGGGGTAGCAGCTCCAGCAGGGGACCCCAAACTTCCCTTTCCCGGGCCACATTAACCAGCTCCGACTGGGGGATCCCGAGGCGTTCCCAGGCCAGGTTAGAGATATAATCCCTCCACCTAGACCTGGGTCTCCCCCGAGGCCTCCTCCCAGCTGGACGTGCCTGGAACACCTCCCTAGGGAGGCGCCCAGGGGGCATCCTTACCAGATGCCCGAACCACCTCAACTGGCTCCTTTCGACGCAAAGGAGCAGCGGCTCTACTCCGAGCTCCTCACGGATAACTGAGCTTCTCACCCTATCTCTAAGGGAGACGCCAGCTACCCTCCTGAGGAAACCCATTTCGGCCGCTTGTACCCTGGATCTTGTTCTTTCGGTCATGACCCAGCCTTCATGACCATAGGTGAGGGTAGGAACAAAAACTGACCGGTAGATTGAGAGCTTTGCCTTCTGGCTCAGCTCTCTTTTCGTCACAACGGTGCGATAAATTGAATGTAATACCGCACCTGCTGTGCTGATTCTCCGACCAATCTCCCGATCCATTGTCCCCTCACTCGCGAACAAGACCCCAAGGTACTTGGACTAAGGACTCATTCCCTACCTGGAGAAGGCACTCCATCGGTTTCCTGCTGAGAACCATGGCCTCCGATTTAGAGGTGCTGATCCTCATCCCAGCCGCTTCACACTCGGCTGCGAACCGATCCAGTGAGTGCCGAATGATGCCATCAGGACCACATCATCTGCAAAAAGCAGCGATGAGATCCCCAGCCCACCGAACTGCAACCCCTCTCCACCCCGACTACGCCTCGATATCCTGTCCATAAATAATACAAACAGGATTGGTGACAAAGCGCAGCCCTGGCGGAGGCCAACTCTCACCTGAAACGAGTCCGACTTACTGCCGAGAACCCGGACACAGCTCTCGCTTTGGTCGTACAGAGATTGGATGGCCCTGAGAAGGGACCCCCTCACCCCGTACTCCTGCAGCACCTCCCACAGTATCTCCCGGGGCACCCGGTCATACGCCTTCTCCAGATCCACAAAACACATGTAGACTGGTTGGGCATACTCCCAGGCTCCCTCCAGGATCCTTGCGAGAGTAAAGATCTGGTCCGTTGTTCCACGACCAGGACGGAATCCGCATTGTTCCTCTTCAACCTGAGATTCGACTATCGACCGAACCCTCCTTTCCAGCACCTTGGAGTAGACTTTACCGGGAGGCTGAGAAGTGTGATACCCCCTGTAATTGGCACACACCCTCTGGTCCCCCCTTTTTTAAAAAGGGGAACCACCACCCCGGTCTGCCACTCCTTAGGCACCGTCCCAGACTTCCACGCAATGTTGAAGAGGCGTGTCAACCAAGACAACCCCTACACACCCAGAGCTTTAAGCATTTCTGGACGGATCTCATCAATTCCTGGGGCTTTGCCACTGTGGAGTTGTTTAACTACCTCAGCA
Organism: Sander vitreus; assembly: GCF_031162955.1. NCBI lineage: Eukaryota > Metazoa > Chordata > Actinopteri > Perciformes > Percidae > Sander > Sander vitreus. Next base: position 106,678 of record NW_027595469.1, on the reverse strand, counting down.
ACCTCCACCAGGGAAATTGATGCCAATCCCCCCTCATCCTCCAGCTCTGCCTCTACCATAGAGGGCGTATTAGTCGGATTTAGGAGTTCCTCAAAGTGCTCCTTCCACCGCCCTATTACCTCCTCAGTTGAGGTCAACGGCGTCCCATCCTTACTGTACACAGCTTGGATGATTCCCCGCTTCCCCCTCCTGAGGTGGCGAACGGTTTTCCAGAAGTAACTTGGTGCCGACCGAAAGTCCTTCTCCATGTCTTCTCCGAACTTCTCCCACACACGCTGCTTTGCCTCTTTCACGGCAGAGGCTGCAGCCCTTCGGGCCCTTCGGTACCTTGCAACTGCCTCCGGAGTCGTCTGGGATAACATATCCCGGAAAGACTCCTTCTTCAGTTGGACGGCTTCCCTGACCACCGGTGTCCACTACGGTGTTCGTGGGTTACCGCCCCTTGAGGCACCTAAGACCCTAAGACCACAGCTCCTCACCGCAGCTTCAGCAATGGAAACTTTGAACATTGTCCACTCGGGTGCAATGCCCCCAGCCTCCACAGGGATGCACGAAAAGCTCCGCCGGAGGTGTGAGTTGAAATCTGTCGGACAGGGGCCTCCTCCAGAGGTTCCCAATTTACCCGCACTACCCGTTTGGGCTTACCAGGTCTGTCCAGAGTCTTCCCCCACCCCCTGACCCAACTCACCACCAGATGGTGATCGGTTGACAGCTCCGCCCCTCTCTTCACCAGAGTGTCCAAAACATATGGCCTCAGATCAGATGAAACGATTATAAAATCGATCATTGACCTTTGGCCTAGGGTGCTCTGGTACCAAGTACACTTATGAGCATCCCTATGTTCGAACATGGTGTTCGTTATAGACAATCCATGACTAGCACAGAAGTCCAACAACAAACAACCACTCTGGTTTAGATCAGGGAGGCCGTTCCTCCCAATCACGCTCTCCATGTGTCTCCATCATTACCCACGTGCGCGTTGAAGTCCCCCCAGCAGAACTATGGAGTCCCCCGACTGGAGCCCCATGCAGGACTCCACTCAAGGTCTCCAACAAGGCCGAATACTCTAAACTCTTGTTTGGTGCATATGCACAAACAACAGTCAGAGTTTTCCCCCCCACAACCCGCAGGCGTAGGGAGGCGACCCTCTCGCCCACCGGGTTAAACTCCAACGTAGCGGCGCTCAGCCGGGGGCTTGTGAGTATCCCCTCACCCGCCCGGCGCCTCACACCCTGGGCAACTCCGGAGAAGAAAAGAGTCCAACCCCTATCCAGGAGTATGGTTCCAGAACCAAGACTGTGCGTAGAGGTAAGCCCCACCAGATCTAACCGGTAGCGCTCCACCTCCCGCACAAGTTCCGGCTCCTTCCCCCACAGAGAGGTGACATTCCACGTCCCCAGAGCCAGCCTCTGCTGCCCGGGTCTGGTCCGTCGAGGCCCCTGACCTTCACTGCCACCCATGTAGCAGCGCACCCGACCCCAGTGGTTCCTCCCACAGGTGGTGGGCCCATGGGATGGAGAGATGTCCGCCACGTAACTTTTTCGGACTGTGCCCAGCCGGGCTCCGTGGCAAACCCGGCCACCAGACGCTCGCTGACGAGCCCTCCATCTGGGCCTGGCTCCAGACGGGGGGCCCGGGCTTCCTCCAGGCAGGGTCACTTCATCCCTTCCTCGATTTTTCATAGGATTTTTGAACCATTCTTTGTCTGGCCCCTCACCTGAGACCACTTTGCCTTGGGAGACCCTACCAGGAGCACAAAGCTCCAGACAACACAGGCCTCAGGTTCATAGGGACACACAAACCTCTCCACCACGATAAGGTGATGGTTCCCGGAGAAGTTTCTCTATCAGTTTCCACTTATAACACTCCAGCTACACAAAATGATTCATCCTTATAGCAGTTTCAATGTAAAACTTACTCAAACTCTATTAAACCACTGTGTTACCACACACACACACACACACACACACACACACAAAAACACACACACACACACACACGCCAAGAGAAAAAAAAAAAGTCGCGGGCCTGATGGTAGCTCGTGTGGACGTTCAGGACGTTATCTTCAGTGAAGCAAACACAGAAATCCAACTTACAGTTAGCTGTTAGTCCAAGAAACACAGCTCAAACACGAAAACCAGTCACCAGCTACGGCAAAGTCCTCTTCAGCAGGGAAACACACTGTCGTCCGGTCCAAAATCAGCATCCTCCGAATCAGCAACTCTCCGCCGTTAGCTCCAACTTTAGCTAGTCCGTTAGCTCCAACTTTAGCTAGTCCGTTAGCTCCAACTTTAGCCAGGCACACTAGCACAACATTTGTTCTAAACCACTGCTGTTAGACAGGAAAAGTGCCGTAGTATAGCTAACCCTTTTCAGCTTCGCTATTCCACTTAGATCTTCTCCAAGCTAACTAGTGTCTCTCAATGTTTCTCAGTGTTTTCTTTCCTCTTCTCGATTTGCGATTCTCCGCTCTCCTGTGTCTCCGCTCAGCCGTTTTGCGTGTGTGTGTGTGTCTGTGTTTGTGTGTGTGTGTGTGTGTGTGTGTGTGTGTGTGTATGTGTGTGTGTGTATGTGTGTGTGAAACGGGTTAGGCTACTGAGAATTTTATTTTTCATTTGAATGTTTATGCCGCGGCTGGAAAATTAACGAGCAACATTGCGTTATAATCGATTATGGTGGGCCACTGCATCGATGCAGCATCGTCCATGCATCCCGATGCATCAATTATCTGATTAATTTCAACACCTCTAAACAAGACCCAAAGATTCTGCCACATTAAACCCCATGTCTGCAAGAACTCTCCAGGGGACAACTCAAGAAATCCACTGTGCTCAGTCACGCTTGTCACTTGTCCTCCCGCCCCAACCTTTCGAAACAAATCTGATGACCCCTTGTGGAGTTATGGAGATGAGGTATTTAACTGTGTTATGATGCTTATACTGAGAATATGTTTGTGCTCTTGCTCTCATTTCTTTTGGTCTTTCGATAAATATTTCAAAGCAATCAATAATACTGGTACAATTTTCAAAGCTGTTTCTGTAACACATTGAGAGACTACAAAGACGATCTCTGCTTAACCACTTTATGATATTACACAGCCTGATATTCATTACATTCAGTGTGTTATTGAAAACCCGACCAGCAGCAACAGAAACTGCTGAAAAGGGGACAAACTGGATTTCAACTTTAGGAATGATGAGATAAAAGAGAAAACTACAATTAGTTTAACATATGAAGGCAGGCCAGTTAATTTATGTACTTTATCAAGTGTTTAGGAAAAGAAGAACGGGGCAAGGACACGTCACACGCCAGGACATAATCCGAGGTCTCTGGGGGATGCGCGACAACAACGGGACGGGTGCCTTTAGGAAAAGAACAATGGGGAAAGTCAACGTCACATGCTGGACACGATCCCCGGTCTCCAGGGTGAAAGTCCTGTGTTGTTTGACCCATCCACCACCCCAACCACCAACCTCCCTGCACAGATTTTCGTCATTTCATACTACTGTAGTCATGCTGTGATCACAAAAGATGCTTCCCATTGAAATATATTACTTTAAAATACATGCTGACCACCACGAAATAAACGACATTAACGTGTCCGTGTACATGAATCAATAGGTTAAATAACGTGACCATTTCACGAACTGCCGTGAGACTGGGTTGGAGGGACAGTGAGTGACAGGAACAGTTGCCTGCACCTTGTCCTTGTTTTGTTAGTTTTGCTTTGTTTCCTGTTGGTATTGTTCCAACCAACTTTTGACTTGTAGTACTTTATATATTCTAGTTTATTTTATTTTATTGCATTGTCATTACTGTAATGTTAACTTTTCAACATTTTAACATTGTTTGGCAATATGTTAGGTCAATAAAATCATTTGAATTGAATAAACCTTATTATCAGTCTGATTTATAAAAAGTCAAGTTTCTTATCACACAGATTCACCTACTTAATTTGTTAATAAAGTTGGTGACAATTGTCATTTTATATGGTCAAGATCAATGAAGTCATTCAGTGTTTCCTGTTTCTGCCAGCACCATGACTAAAGGTTCAGCAAATTTAGTATATAATCAGTTTCTGCATGTAATAGGATTTCGTTCAAGAAATGCCACAGAAGCAATGGTGTTTACAATGCAGATGAACTTTATTATCACAACTCATCCATATACAAATTAACTTATCCTGGTTCTTTGCTATGATCTCTCTCTCTGTACGTGTTTCTCTCTTTCTTATTTCAAAAAACGTTAAGGAACACTTTCTCTTTCTACATACCTGTCTATCTCTCCCTACATACCCATCTCTATCTAGTCAATCAATTTTCAATTCAATTCGCTTTATTGGCATGAACAAAGAAAACATGTTGCCAAAGCAGTTTACAGAAAATGCATATATAGTACATATCACATATTAAATACATACAGCAGGTGTCACATAGATTCTATACTGCACTAATAGTTATACACAACACGGTCTCACGGCAGTTCGTGTAATTGTCACGTTATTTTTAATCTATTGATTCATGTACAACACGTTTATCTAGTTTTTTTTGTCCCCATTCACAACTAAATGTCAACAGGATTAACAAAAACACCTATGTTTGCTCCAAGGCAAGAACACGCTAATGTTAGCTAGCTAGCTAACTCAGCACAGCATTGCTTGGAAATAATGACGGTTCTTTGTTCATAATGCATATATTTAAACGTAAAATAAGACGATTAAAGGCAAGACGGAGGGTCACTGACCTTCTTTAAAATATATTTAAGCATTTTGTTAATCGCTAAAAATATAAGCAGGAGAATGTTATCATTGCAAAGTGGTCAGGCTAATGTCTTGTGTTTATTCCACAAGATTTATGGATTAGCTGTTTGATTTATAATTATTAGATTATTTTCAAATTTCACTTACCCTGCTGTGCATGAACATAGCTGTTCCTCAATTTGTGTTTCCCATTTGAATGGTCAGCGTATGAGGCAGCTACTGCTTGCGCTGGGACCTATAGGCTTTAGCTTAATTTTTTATGAAATTAATAACGGTTGCATATTATGTTGTGGATATATCCCTCGCATGCATACTGCAGTCTGCTACGGAGCCATAACGTGAGGTACAAGGTAATGGAGCCTTTTATACATTGTCGTGTTTCTTTAGAAATAAACAATGGACAAATAAAGTCTTTAAACGCTTCAGATGTAAAGTTATTCGCTGTCAAAGTGACGTCAAAATGAATGGCAGTCAATGGAATGCTAACGGGGGGGGCAATGGCTTATTAGCATCAAAATGGCGCCATAGGAGGTTCGGGTTGTGAGGTTACACTTACCCCCTTGTGTAATAGACGTGCCAGGCACGAAAGCTTGTCAGGCGTAGCAACAGTAACTAAGGAGGGCGGGGCTTAGTGAAGGGTCAATTACTGTACAATCCTAAACCAATGTGTAATGTTGGGATCTTATAGTGGTGAGTCCCTCAGGTTGTGGCAGGCAGATACATATTTAGCTGCCAGTGGAGCTGCTGTCCCTTCTCCTAGGAGAACTACAAGCTTCTTTTCTGATGTTAACATTGGGGCTATTTTTCCAAAGTGTAAATCTCTTAGTGAAGAGAATTTTTCACAGTGGAGGAGGAAGTGTGTCTCTGTTTCTAGCTCCCTTGTTGAGCAGTGAGCACCTATACGCTCCTCTCTGGGCAGCCATATCTGTCTGAGTCTTCCTGTCTCTACGGCCAGTTGGTGGTCACTGAGCCTGTATTTAGTCAGGATCCGTCTCTGCTTTAGATCTCTGACACTGTGCAGATACTCAGCCATTATATTCTCGGTTAAAGGGGTGATAGAATGATTATATAGGGTATTTCTCCTAATAGGGTATGTAACATTGGTTGGGCTGAAAATGTCCCAGGTGCTATTTTTTTGGCCCTTATGCATCCCTGTGTAATGGCTCTATTTGGAACGACAGCTTTTCTTCCAAATATGCTTTGCTCATGAATATTTAGATGAGCTGCGCGCTGACTGGTTGAGGAACCACATACACATACATTGGAGACGAGACAACAGGTCTCATATTTCAGACACACACACACACACACACACACACACACACACACATTGTCTGTTACATGCCCAGACATGCCCGGGGGCAAGCCGCGGCGGCTAAAACAGCCAAGACAAAATGCTAAGTTTCGACACTTTCATTACAAATAGTGTTGTTGTAATGTTACCCTTGGGACATAAAAAACCTCCACCAAAGAATCACAACTGACCTTGTAGCAACTCCCTCTCCATTGTCCGATATACTCGTTCTAAACACTTTTTAAGCGTAATGGTAAACATCCCAGTTTTGCTCGACAGGCGTTATTTGGGGTTTTGCTTTGAACGTTTAGAATTCTTCTACAGAATTCTGTGTGTAGGGTCTCTATCAGGTGTTTGTCCCAGGAGTCCAATCTACTGAGTGGGCCCCAAATTTCACTTCCATATAGTGTTATTGGTACAATTACACTATCAAATATTTTAGTCCAGATTCTAATTGGAATGTTAATGATGAACAGCTTGGTTTTTAATGCATACATTGTCCTGCGTGCTTTTTCTTTGAGTGAATGTATGGCTTTATTGACATGTCCTGATGCAGATAAGGTCAGACCAAGGTAAGTATAATTTTGTGTGTGTGTTTAATTTGGGTGTTATTCAAAGTAAAATGGTGTTTGGTTTCAACACATCTGGCTTTTTTTTGAAAGATCATAATTTGAGTTTAGACAGGTTATGTTGAAGACCATCTCTGGTTGGAGACAACAACATAAAGTCATCTGCATAGAGCAGGTATTTAATCTCTGTGTCTAAGTGTGTGAGGCCTGGAGCTGCTGATCGGTCCAACTGGTCTGCAAGTTCATTTATGTACAGGTTGAATAATGCAGGATTTATACAGCATCCTTGCTTCACACCGCGTCCTTGAGTAAAATATTCTGTTCTTTGATTATTAATTTTCACAGCACATTGGTTGTGCTTGTACATACATTTGATAAGGTCATATACCTTGCCACCTGTTCCACTTCGAAGGATTTTGAAGAAAAGTCCTTCATGAGTTTCAAAGTATTCATGTTGTAGTGTTGGGTCATGTTGGTTTCTGTGTTTTTGGTTTGATAGCTGTCTTAAATGTTTCCTCATTTTTTACATTCACTGTCAAACCATTTTTTGTCAGAGTTTTTTTGTTCACTGTGAAGGTGTTTTTCTTTTGTTTTCCCAAGTTTGGCATTTAATGCAGCTTTTTTGAAGATATGGGTAATGTCTTTTGTTGCTTTGTTAACGCCTTCAGAGGTATTTTGATAGTGGACTATGTTGAATGTGTTTATTGCATGTTTTATTTCATTTGAGTTCAAAGTGTGTATAAATTGTTCATAAATTGTCCCCACACAGAAGTATTTTGCCTTGGGCTTGAAACTGACAAATCTCTGTCTGCAGAGAGCTGTAGAAGTCTTCGTCATGGTATGGCGACTCTGATGGAGGGGTGTATATTGCACACAGATATAAGTCTACGTCACAAATGCCCATGTCTTTATTAATTTTCAACCAAATGTGGTTTTTGTTTTGTTTGACCGTGCTAATGTGATTGGTGAGATCAGCTTTAAACCAGATTAATATTCCTCTTGAGTCTCTGCCATGGTGTACTGTGCTCAGTTTAAGTGAAGGAACTGTAATTTCACTGTAGCCTGAGGGACATTGGGGAATTGTATCAGATTGACGCCATATTTCTAACAGAATTAAAATATCAACATCATTTACGTTATTAAAGAAATCAGGTTATGTGGTCTTAAGACCAAATGTACTAGAGTACAGACCCTGAATATTCCAAAATCTTATTTTTAAAGATCTCATTTTTGAGAAAAATAGAGAAATTCAACTAAAAACATGAATAAAACGAAACAGACGAAAAAAGCAAACCTGCTGAAACCAATTACTGTGTGTGTGTGTGTGTGTGTGTGTGTGTGTGTGTGTGACAATGTGTTATCTATGGTATCTCTGTACCCAGTGGCGCAAAAAGTGGGTATGCGCTATATGCGGCGCATAGGGGCGCAACAACATGGGGTCGCCAAAGCGATGGTAAAAAAATAAAAATACAAAAAAATGTTGGAGTATTTTCTATATGTAGTTGCGGTTGTGCGTTTCTAAATCATTTCTGCATTTCCTCAATGTTATATAACATTTTAGAGGTCTAACAGGCTAGATTAGTCGCCCTGTCTCATAAGATTCATCATAGCATGTTGACATAGTAGAGGGAGCCGGGGGGGGCGCCGTGAGCGCCGAGTGAGCAGGTACGAGTGTACGAGTAGTGAGTTGTTGGGGGCTAAAAATAGAAAAAGAAAGAAGGAAAAGGAGATGGCATGTCAAGGGATGTGACAGAAGTTAAATAAGTGGATGGTGAGAGGCTGCAGGTAGGATTTAAAGTGTGACGTCTGTGCTTAGAGGCTTGCAAATATTAATGTTAACACACTAGCTAGCGTTTGCTAACACTGGGAATGTAGCAGCCAAATGGGGGTTCACCATGGAATCATGCATAGATTTGCTACCAAACTTGGTTGGCTTGCAAATATTCATGTTAACAGACTGTTCTCAGACTAGCTAGTGTTTGCTAACACTAGCAGCTAAAGTGGGGTTTACAGCTAGCTTAATACAAACCAGTGTTGCTGATAGCTACATTTACATTTTGGTTAAATCCTATGGTACCAATCCCATGTATGACATATCTCAATTTTATTAAGGTCAAATAACAACTGGTAAATATAAGGTAGCATGCACAATAAATGACACGAAGCTGGAAAACATAACTTATGCAATAACTCTGGTTTACCATGGAATCATTAATAGATTTAATTTTACCATTAGCTGTTCATGTTGTGCTGTCAGACATACAGGCTATAGTTACATCTGTTGGGTGACATGGATGCTGTAATTACAGGGTCACATCTCTCTCTTTAAAGGTCTATGCTAAGTGGCTCTCCATATTTGTCCAAAATGTGAATGTAATTTCAACAGCAGCACAAGATTACTGCATAATAACTGTCTTATCTGAGGCCATCACTAGGCTGATAAGAATTGAATTTAGGCCGCTATAAAATTGTTGCTGCATACCCCTCTGACACTGGGTAGTTGCGCCTCTGTCTGTACCTCATGTTTGCTGTAATCTGTTATACAGAGTGTGGAGCATCTCTTTGATCGCCCCGATTTCAGACATCGATGTACTTGATTGGAGAGGGGGAGTATTGTTCATCATAGATGGGTAGGTCATCTGTTGGTGATGATGGGAGGGTGTTCTGTGGCTTGGTGAGGCAGAAGGGTGGGATATAGTATGTGGGCGTGGTGCCGCAGGAGGGTGGGATGTAGCGTTCCTTCGACTGTCTTGTTGGTATCTGGATGCACTGCAAAAATGAACTATCTAAATGTAAGAAATAAAATACATAATTTGAGAAGTTAAAGACTAGAAACAAGTTAATTTATCTGCCAGTGCAGTAAGATAAATACACTTTGTAAGATTTCTTGAAATAAGAAAAAATATCTAGGCATTAGAAAGGTGATAAATCTCTTGAAATAAATGCTAAAACACTCATTCCAAGCACTGTATTAAATCAAATAAACTCAAAAGTAAGTTGTCAATTCTTCTTTCAGTGTTTGTCCTTTCCTAATTTTAGTAAAAAGCTCTTCAAACCAGAACCACTAAACAAGATGATTTCTCTTAATTCAAGACTGTTCATTATTAGCTTGTCCAGCTTAAAATGAGTAAAAAGCATAAATAAATAAAGCACAGATACTTGTCAACAATTTATTTAGATTTGGTTTTGAAGCAGTGCCTTCTAACACACTTGTTGCTTTTCAAAATAGTACATATTCACAATTACGAAGGCATTGCAACAGAAAACATAGGATATAACCTTGAGGTAATTATGGCTATAATGCAAGTTATATGTTGTTACATTATTCATTGTGTCATCGTTACTGAACACTGAATATGATTACCTGATACTCAGATACAGAAAAAAGTATTTTAACAGTTTCAACTTTTGTGTTCATACCACCACTTGTAACGTTTGTAAACCTAGTTAACCATCATTGGCATTTGGTAACGTTCAAAAACACTTTTTAGTGCAAATAGAAAATATGTGGCACAAAACATTCTTTGATGATTGATGGAACAAAGAAAAAGGTTATCAGTGATTACTTCAAAAAAGAGTTTTCTCTTGACAAACTCTCCGATACACACTACTCCTGCCCACCCTCATACACTAGATTTTAAAGTACCAGGGCAGTGAAACTGTAAGTGCCAGTTGTATTTTAACACCTTGAACACCTCTACTTCCCAATAAACTCTTTCCATTCTGCCATGGCTTTTTTGTATGATGTTGTCATGTCTCGCTCATGAATAGAGTCCTGTAATATTCCTCTCTGTCACAATGACAGAGTGGAGGGTTGCCACACACTTTGGATAGGTAAGATGCAGAGTGTAGTAGTAAGCCATCAGATAAAGCAAACCTTCACTAAGGTCTTCCTCGGCAAATTTGGTGATAGGAGTGGTTCCAAATGTGACAAGACAGCGGGAACCATCAAAGAGCAGAGAGGGGTGGAGAGGTCTCTTCTGAAGGTAGATGGTGGGATCCTGGGATCTGTTGGCTAATAAAAAGAAGAAAGAAAAAAAACTGAGAAATTTCTTCAAGGGCACAACAGAAAAACCATAAGACACCACTATGGGAGTATATGAGAACAAACTGTTTTAAACACAGGTCCAAAAGAAAAAGCCAAAGCATGTCTGTCAATGAAATCAAAGAATGGCTCTTTCCTTAGTAATTGTAAGTGTGGGCCACTACATATTTTAGGAAATGTTGGTGTACTTAAAAAGGTAAAACATAAAGTAAAAGCCCCTAAAGACATACTAGCAGGCAAACAGTAAGGGGCATGTCCACGGAAAGCGCTTTGAATCTCGAAAATATAAATGCCCAGAGTGCATCCAAAGTGCACAGACGTTACATAACCAGCTCCTCATCTGAAACGAGTTGACACAAGCTGACAGAGACGATAACGGTAAATATGAATGCAATAATTATTGCAATTGTTCTAGGAGTGACTCTCGATGAAGATCCCGCTGTGAGAAGGAAGAGTGTATGGGTCTACAAGACCTGGGGTCTGGCATTTGATTTTGATTGGTAATTTGGAAAAAGCAGCTATGACAAGCGGCGCTACTCTCCAAAAAGGTTAACTAATCTCAACTTCAAGCGCTTTGCCTAAATGACGCTAGCTGCCAGGAGTGCTAAAAATGCCAGACGCCGGCACTGGAAAGACTAGTGCTCCTAGTGGTGGCTCAAAAAGCCCTTTTTGTGGACACGCCCCTTGATTGTTCAACAATTGTTGTGAACAAACTCTCACCTGAAGGACATGAAACAATGCCTGACTGGCATTTCCCAACTTCTTCGGTGGTGCAGTTGGTGAAGGAAAGAGGTTAGGAAGTGCCCTGAACAGAGCTGTGGCATATTCCACTAGAACAGAACAAATTCAAGTTTTCTCAAAATTCCCCTTCGTAACCATGGCTATTATGAGATTCATCTTGATCACAAACTTGTCACCATGAAGAGTATTATCATTTTGGGTTTATTTATTCAGCATAACATATTGGCAACATACACAATATCTATCGCACCCATCTAGAAAAATACCTAAAAGACCAAGGCACTTGTCTATAGACAAAACGGTTTTGAATGCCTTTATTAAGCTGGCAATGTCTATGCGTAGAGCATGATAAAACATTCACTTCAATGTGTTCTGGCATCCAGCCTTCTTCAGGAAGTTACAGAAAAGGTATGTGGTGAAACAACTTATACACAACTTGTGATAAAATTAACAGGTGCAAACATTTAACAATTTAAAATCAACCAATCTGAATCACTGATCACTAATGCCATCCCTTTCAACTGAATTTCTAAGGTCAGCAGGTGGCAGCATCCCAAGAAAAAAAGTGATGAGTTCAATAAAGAGCAGCTTTTCAAAAAATATATATTCAGACACACACATAATGTTATATAAATATACAACAATGATATCGATATATACCAAAATAAAGGTGCAAAGGGGACCCCCACCAACCCTGGAGGTGGCATATAATGTAAGTACAGCAAAAAAGCACAAAAGCTGATGGAAAGAAAATATTGAAGCAAATGTTTTATCATGCTTTACTCCAACTTGTCAGCTTAATAAAAGCATTTCAATTTTGTGCCTTAAGCTTTTAGATTTGTTCTCAATCTTTTCATGCCCGCTACCAAAGAGCACAGTTGTTTTTGTCATTAGTACTAGTTTCAAAAAGCACACCAGTTCTACGATTTTTTCCTTATCACACCCATTGAAACAGCTACACAGGACAGGATATTAGAGACACAGCGAAATGCCGTACCTGCATCCAGGTTCATGGGTGGCTTCATCACTTTCTTTGGAACACCCTAAAACTGCACCTTGGCACAGAAGTCTTCCCATCTCTTCTTTACTTCATCTATGAATGTGCTGTTGTCCTTATCCAGGATCCGTCGCAGCTCACCTGTAATGTATTAAGTGTTAAAACCTGCAACATCCATCCATCCATCTTCATCCGCTTATCCGGGGTCGGGTCGCGGGGGTAGCAGCTCCAGCAGGGGACCCCAAACTTCCCTTTCCCGGGCCACATTAACCAGCTCCGACTGGGGGATCCCGAGGCGTTCCCAGGCCAGGTTAGAGATATAATCCCTCCACCTAGTCCTGGGTCTCCCCCGAGGCCTCCTCCCAGCTGGACGTGCCTGGAACACCTCCCTAGGGAGGCGCCCAGGGGGCATCCTTACCAGATGCCCGAACCACCTCAACTGGCTCCTTTCGACGCAAAGGAGCAGCGGCTCTACTCCGAGCTCCTCACGGATAACTGAGCTTCTCACCCTATCTCTAAGGGAGACGCCAGCTACCCTCCTGAGGAAACCCATTTCGGCCGCTTGTACCCTGGATCTTGTTCTTTCGGTCATGACCCAGCCTTCATGACCATAGGTGAGGGTAGGAACAAAAACTGACCGGTAGATTGAGAGCTTTGCCTTCTGGCTCAGCTCTCTTTTTCAGTCTAACGGTGCGATAAATTGAATGTAATACCGCACCTGCTGTGCCGATTCTCCAACCAATCTCCCGCTCCATTGTCCCCTCACTCGCTGAACAAGACCCCAAGGTACTTGAACTCCTTCACTTGGGGGTAAGGACTCATTCCCTACCTGGAGAAGGCACTCCATCGGTTTCCTGCTGAGAACCATGGCCTCCGATTTAGAGGTGCTGATCCTCATCCCAGCCGCTTCACACTCGGCTGCGAACCGATCCAGTGAGTGCTGAAGGTCACAGGCCGATGATGCCATCAGGACCACATCATCTGCAAAAAGCAGCGATGAGATCCCCAGCCCACCGAACTGCAACCCCTCTCCACCCCGACTACGCCTCGATATCCTGTCCATAAATACTACAAACAGGATTGGTGACAAAGCGCAGCCCTGGCGGAGGCCAACTCTCACCTGAAACGAGTCCGACTTACTGCCGAGAACCCGGACACAGCTCTCGCTTTGGTCGTACAGAGATTGGATGGCCCTGAGAAGGGACCCCCTCACCCTGTACTCCCGCAGCACCTCCCACAGTATCTCCCGGGGCACCCGGTCATACGCCTTCTCCAGATCCACAAAACACATGTAGACTGGTTGGGCATACTCCCAGGCTCCCTCCAGGATCCTTGCGAGTAAAGATCTGGTCCGTTGTTCCACGACCAGGGACGGAATCCGCATTGTTCCTCTTCAACCTGAGATTCGACTATCGACCGAACCCTCCTTTCCAGCACCTTGGAGTAGACTTTACCGGGAGGCTGAGAAGTGTGATACCCCTGTAATTGGCACACACCCTCTGGTCCCCCTTTTTTAAAAAGGGGAACCACCACCCCGGTCTGCCACTCCTTAGGCACCGTCCCAGACTTCCACGCAATGTTGAAGAGGCGTGTCAACCAAGACAACCCCTCCACACCCAGAGCTTTAAGCATTTCTGGACGGATCTCATCAATTCCTGGGGCTTTGCCACTGTGGAGTTGTTTAACTACCTCAGCAACCTCCACCAGGGAAATTGATGCCAATCCCCCCCTCATCCTCCAGCTCTGCCTCTACCATAGAGGGCGTATTAGTCGGATTTAGGAGTTCCTCAAAGTGCTCCTTCCACCGCCCTATTACCTCCTCAGTTGAGGTCAACAGCGTCCCATCCTTACTGTACACAGCTTGGATGGTTCCCCCTTCCCCCCTCCTGAGGTGGCGAACGGTTTTCCAGAAGCACCTTGGTGCCGACCGAAAGTCCTTCTCCATGTCTTCTCCGAACTTCTCCCACACACGCTGCTTTGCCTCTTTCACGGCAGAGGCTGCAGCCCTTCGGGCCCTTCGGTACCTTGCAACTGCCTCCGGAGTCGTCTGGGATAACATATCCCGGAAAGACTCCTTCTTCAATCGGACGGCTTCCCTGACCACCGGTGTCCACCACGGTGTTCGTAGGGTTACCGCCCCTTGAGGCACCTAAGACCCTAAGACCACAGCTCCTCACCGCAGCTTCAGCAATGGAAACTTTGAACATCGTCCACTCAGGGTTCAATGCCCCCAGCCTCCACAGGGATGCACGAAAAGCTCCGCCGGAGGTGTGAGTTGAAAGTCTGTCGGACAGGGGCCTCCTCCAGACGTTCCCAATTTACCCGCACTACCCGTTTGGGCTTACCAGGTCTGTCCAGAGTCTTCCCCCACCCCCTGACCCAACTCACCACCAGATGGTGATCGGTTGACAGCTCCGCCCCTCTCTTCACCCGAGTGTCCAAAACATATGGCCTCAGATCAGATGAAACGATTATAAAATCGATCATTGACCTTTGGCCTAGGGTGCTCTGGTACCAAGTACACTTATGAGCATCCCTATGTTCGAACATGGTGTTCGTTATAGACAATCCATGACTAGCACAGAAGTCCAACAACAAACAACCACTCTGGTTTAGATCAGGGAGGCCGTTCCTCCCAATCACGCCTCTCCATGTGTCTCCATCATTACCCACGTGCGCGTTGAAGTCCCCCAGCAGAACTATGGAGTCCCCGACTGGAGCCCCATGCAGGACTCCACTCAAGGTCTCCAAGAAGGCCGAATACTCTGAACTCTTGTTTGGTGCATATGCACAAACAACAGTCAGAGTTTTTCCCCCCACAACCCGCAGGCGTAGGGAGGCGACCCTCTCGTCCACCGGGTTAAACTCCAACGTAGCGGCGCTCAGCCGGGGGCTTGTGAGTATCCCCACACCCGCCCGGCGCCTCACACCCTGGGCAACTCCGGAGAAGAAAAGAGTCCAACCCCTATCCAGGAGTATGGTTCCAGAACCAAGACTGTGCGTAGAGGTAAGCCCCACCAGATCTAACCGGTAGCGCTCCACCTCCCGCACAAGTTCCGGCTCCTTCCCCCCACAGAGAGGTGACATTCCACGTCCCCCAGAGCCAGCCTCTGCTGCCCGGGTCTGGTCCGTCGAGGCCCCTGACCTTCACTGCCACCCATGTGGCAGCGCACCCGACCCCAGCGGTTCCTCCCACAGGTGGTGGGCCCATGGGATGGAGGGATGTCCGCCACGTAGCTTTTTCGGGCTGTGCCCGACCGGGCTCCGTGGCAAACCCGGCCACCAGACGCTCGCTGATGAGCCCTCCATCTGGGCCTGGCTCCAGACGGGGGCCCCGGGCTTCCTCCGGGCAGGGTCACTTCATCCCTTCCTCGATTTTTCATAGGATTTTTGAACCATTCTTTGTCTGGCCCCTCACCTGAGACCACTTTGCCTTGGGAGACCCTACCAGGAGCACAAAGCTCCAGACAACACAGCCCTCAGGTTCATAGGGACACACAAACCTCTCCACCACGATAAGGTGATGGTTCCCGGAGAAGAAAAAAACCTGCAACAATGATTGTTAAAACAACAAATTAATTGCTTACATGATGAAGATCCTTAAAACATGGGTAGGCATCAAGGATTTTTGTTGGCCTGTCCTCTTCTTTCATGGCATTGCTGTTGATGATGGCTCTTCTTGCATCAAACTCGAGGTGAAGGATTTGGGAGACCGCATCTTGGGTTTTGTTTTCTTGAACATCTCCTGCAGAGTTTTATAATGTCTGGCCTGCATGATCAGACTGTCTTTGTCAGCTACAATGGAGAACACAAATCAGTAATGGGTGTGTGTAACAATTAACCAAATTAGCACCAATTGGTTGGCAGGTGACTGGAATTGGCTGTTTTATTTTTAGCACAACCAGTCATGACAGGTAACCCGTTGATAACTGTGTAGGACATTTATTTTGAGAACTGTCTGAAAGACCTATATCCTAATGCAATTTTGAAGGAAATTAGTAAAGTAATTAGTTAGGGACTGTTCGTTACTTATTTCAGGGGCCACCGGAGGAGTTTTGGGACCTTTAGTCAAAATAGACCTGACCCTCCCTTCACCAGCAATACATTTTGGATGACCCTCCAAAATGACATGGAAAAAAGGGATGACCCTCCCCAACAATTTACTGATGTCTTCTGTACTGGTTTGCGCTTGGCTAAGACAAACAGATAGCCATTGTGTTTTAAACAGCCATGACATATGTGACTAAACCTCTGCATTCTCATCTTATACAGCACACTCCTCTGTTATGGTGGGGGGGCCATTTCAGTAGATTTACTCACTAACATTGTTATGGTGGGGGGGGCCATTTCAGTAGATTAACTCACTAACATTGTTATGGTGTGGGGGCCATTTCAGTAGATTAACTCACTAACATTGTTATGGTGGGGGGGCCATTTCAGTAGATTAACTCACTAACATTGTTATGGTGTGGGGGGGGGGCCATTTCAGTAGATTAACTCACTAACATTGTTATGGTGGGGGGGGCCATTTCAGTAGATTAACTCACTAACATTGTTATGGTGTGGGGGGGGCCATTTCAGTAGATTAACTCACTAACATTGTTATGGTGTGGGGGGGGGGCCATTTCAGTAGATTAACTCACTAACATTGTTATGGTGTGGGGGCCATTTCAGTAGATTAACTCACTAACACGGTTATGGTGGGGGGGCCATTTCAGTAGATTTACTCACTAACATTGTTATGGTGGGGGGGCCATTTCAGGAGATTAACTCACTAACATTGTTATGGTGGGGGGGCCATTTCAGTAGATTAACTCACTAACATTGTTATGGTGGGGCCATTTCAGGAGATTAACTCACTAACATTGTTATGGTGGGGGGGCCATTTCAGTAGATTAACTCACTAACATTGTTATGGTGTGGGGGCCATTTCAGTAGATTAACTCACTAACATTGTTATGGTGTGGGGGCCATTTCAGGAGATTAACTCACTAACATTGTTATGGTGTGGGGGCCATTTCAGGAGATTAAGTCACTAACATTGTTATGGTGTGGGGGCCATTTCAGGAGATTAACTCACTAACATTGTTATGGTGTGGGGGCCATTTCAGGAGATTAACTCACTAACATTGTTATGGTGTGGGGGCCATTTCAGGAGATTAACTCACTAACATTGTTATGGTGTGGGGGCCATTTCAGTAGATTAACTCACTAACATTGTTATGGTGGGGGGGCCATTTCAGTAGATTTACTCACTAATATTGTTATGGTGGGGGGGCCATTTCAGTAGTTTTACTCACTAACATTGTTATGGTGGGGGGGCCATTTCAGTAGATTTACTCACTAACATTGTTATGGTGGGGGGGCCATTTCAGTAGATTTACTCACTAACATTGTTATGGTGGGGGGGCCATTTCAGTAGATTTACTCACTAACAACCTAAAGAAAGGGGACAATCATAGATGAACTGGATGATGTCACAGCATCAATTTTAAATGGTATGCTCTGTCTAGGTGTTAAGAGCTGCATAATAATGTTTGTTGTCAAATAAGTAATGAAATACACTGATCTCAAAACCAAATTATTTTAAACTTTTATACAATTTCAAGACACTAAATGTGATTTAGAACATACTGTATACTTTGACCTGTCATGTTAAATACCAGTAGATTTATAAGTTAAAAAACATGGTTATTATTTTTTTATTCATAAAAGCTTTTAATGACTGTACTGTCTTGTAGCTGCCAATATTGATGAGCCCTTGCTCCACACCCTCAGTCGTGATGATTTGAGAGACCTTTTACCTGGGCTGGAACACTTTCTCAGGACGAAACGAGTTTGGGCTCTTATTAACCCAGAGGTAGCTGGTTACCTACTTTGCTCTAAAACATGTGAAATGTGGTTTCTAACTGAGTCTGTTGTTTAACTTTTGTACGTTGTACTTTTTGGTTTTCTTTTGTAGGATGGGAATGCCACCTTAACAGACAAATCTGGCCCAGGTGAAGCAGGAACAGTGTCTTCACCTAGAGGAGTGCCTCCAATCTTCCCCCAGACATATTCTCCTTTGGTGATGAAAAGTCCAAAGAAGACCCTGGAGCTTCCCAGTCCTCAGAATATGTGGTCTATACAGACAGTGAGTTGGAACAAGCTCGCAAGCACTACTTTGAGATGGCCCGCACTGGCAGAGAAAGGGACTGTGTCATGTCCAAAGAGCTGAGATGCAGACTGGTGATGAACACCGTCACCAGCATGATTTCCATCTTGAGAGCCAGTGAGCAAGGAGAGGAGGTCTGGTACTCTTCCAAGCATGAAGTCACTTCAATGGCTGGGAGACTTGTGGAATATTATCCCATGCTACAAGATAAAGACAAAACTATGAAGCATGTAAGTGATTTAAATTTGTGGTAAATATGTTTGTTTATTAATTTATTTTGACTGACGTGGTTTATCTGTAACATGAAAAGATGGCATTTAATGATAACACAGAGGCTGTAGAATGTGAAGTCCCCTAAAAAGAGGCAGGGGCCCACACCAGAGAGGGGCCAGCCAAAGAAAAGGTGTCGCATTGACTTCTCATCGAGTGACAGAGAAGACTATGATGCAGATTCAAGTGGTGCATCAACGATTATTTTGCCTCAAACATCTGGGAGCAGTTCTGATGATGGCCACAGCTCACGTAAGTTGGAATTGTGTAATTTTGACAATAATTTTGGGCATGAAGACTAGGAAATGTTCTGACAGTTTTGGATATTATGATATAATACAGACACTGATACTTTTAGTTTAATTCTAGTCATTAGACACGCAGCGAAGCCGGTCCACAGACGTTCTGCATTCAGTGGAAATCCGGAGTTAGGTAGCAAGTCTGACCTGATGATTTAGATTTCCTTTCTAAGAACTATAATTTACAGAACACATTGTTTTTCTTTTCTTTATTGGAGAAATATATAGTGTTTTATCAATAAAACCTAAGGGACCGTTCGATATTTATGGAATGGACCACCGGAGGAAAATAGGGGAGGGTCATGTCTTTTTATTCTTTGTTGAGGGGAGGGTCATCCAATTTTTTTTAGTCTAGGGGGGAGGGTCACCCAACTTTTGTATTCATGAAAACAGCAAAATTTCAAAGTGGCTTGTTTGGTGCATATGTATCCATGTAGCTCCATGTAGCTCTCTCAGTCTCGGCCCCTATCGCTAGCAGATGGGTCCCTCCCTGTTTACTCAGCCAGACAATTTGAGCTGTAGCTTTAGAGACCGTGGGATTTCCCAAACTGAATAAATCCCGCTCACACATATAAACACAAAACTGCTTTGCTCGTCCTGGGTTTGAGTGCAGGACGAGACAATGGGGAGCGGGGCAACGCGTTCGAATGCAGGAGGAGACGATGGGAAGTGTGGGAAACGCGTTTAAGTGCAGGACGAGACAATGGGGAGCGGGGCAACGCGTTCGAATGCAGGAGGAGACGATGGGAAGTGTGGGAAACGCGTTTAAGTGCAGGATGCCAAGACGATGGGAAGCGGGGAAACGTGTTGGAATACAGTGCGGGTCCCGAAGACCAGGATGCCGATATGATGGGAAGCGGGGAAACACGTTTGAGTGCAGGACGCGACGATGGGAAGCGTGGGAAAACGTGTTCGAGTCCAGGACGTGACGATGAGAAGCGTGGGGAACACGCTGGAATACAAAATACACAGAAAAAAAGAAATATTTAGTATTTTTTTTGCCCTTCTCTCAGCAAGCCACAGCTCCACAGTCTTCCCTTCATAGAGAGCACAGAAGTGCTCTCGCCCATGCTGGCTGTGTCCATAGTCTTTCTGCCTTGGTTGGCCATAGAGCTGGCAGATCCGTAGTTTGTGGGCCTTCCTCACTTTTCCCCCAGGTTTATTTGGTCTCTCCCATCTCTGTTTCAGGTTCCAAGCTGACGTTCTGGGGAGCTGTATGTCACCTGGGCAAAGCTGTTCCCTGGTCCACTGTTGAACCGTGCGTCCTCCAGGGCCCTCTTCCACAGCGCAGAAGAACTGACCCTTGATGTACGCGTACCTGCCATCCACTGTGCGTGCTTGGCAACAGATGTAGCAAGGGTCACCAGGGTTGTGCTGTGGCTTTCCCATGCTACCTTGGAGGACTTTTTTGTCTTGTAATGCCTTCATCTCCCGCCTGTAAATGATATAACAGGTGGGCTTGTTTGGCTTGCTGGTGGGCTTGCTGGTCCCCACCACTGGCTCTGCTGCTGGCTCTGCTGCAGCTGGCTCTGGTGCTGTCTCTGGAGGCTGCTGCGCCTCCAGCCACTGTTGCGCCGTAGGCCCGGCTGGGCCAGCCTCCGCATAGCAGAAACTGTATCCCTGGAAGGACGCATGGCCAGTTTCCAGGGTTTGGACATCACCGCAGATCCAGCACGGGGATGATGGTTGAGAAGGAGAGGGAAGCCGTTGAGGAGAGGAGGAGGATGGGCAGTCATAGGCCACTAAAAAATGCAATACAGAACTCTGTTAGTCAAGGTACATAGAAACATAGATGCAATTTAATTTACGTATATTTCTAACAAACCTGAAGACTCCACGTTTTTTTTTTGAGTTGCTTTTCTGCCTTCCATCCTGTCCAAATGAAAATGCTTGAATGATTTCACTTGACTGTTTGACTGAACACCTACCAATCCGGCCCTCTCTCAGTCTTGTCAAACCCCCCTGTTCTCACAGGAGGTGAAAGCACCCCCTGTTGTTTTCCTCTGATGCCCCTCAGGTGTCCTTTTCAGGAGGTGAGACAGGAAGGAGCCTTTGCATATACACACATTAGCACTTGTTTGTTCATTGGTTTAAGTTTGAGTTTTTGTTTAGTTTGTTTTTGTTTTTTCTCTCTATAAATTACAGTTTGTATAGTAATAACTTGTATTTTGTAAAAACTTTAATAAAGCTCTTTACAAAAAAAGGAAGAAGCCTCAGCACCCCTTTTTTCCACTTGACTTTGGTTTTACAAGTGAGGAAAGGGAATGATGTATTGTGAGACTGTAACTGTGGGGATTTAGTGACATCAGGCAACCCTATCATGACCTCCTAGTCTTCCCCATATTTATTTAATTTCTTAAAGGCAGAAAGAGGCAGGAGAAACAACTGAGACAACTATATACACACAATATCAATATTTAAAACAAAAACAATTGAGAACTATATACACACAATATCAATATTTAACAAACAATTGAGACAACTATATACACAATATTTACAAATCCTCCCTCCCAAATACACACACACACACACACACACACACACACACACACACACACACACACACACAGGCAAAGTGTTCACTCAGGGAGGGGGAGGGGGAGCTGCCCCATCACACCCCTTCACCTACAGTTCTCCCTTTCCCGTCGGCCCGGGAGCAGAAGGTCTCCGTTTTGTAGCGGCTGTGACCAAACTCCTCGTCTTCGGTTGGCCACAGCGACTGCAGTTAAAGTGGGAGACCTTCCTGGCTGGTTTGAGTATTGTCCCAGCTCCTGGGCACGGCGGTCTTTCTCCTCCTGGAGCTTGCGCCGCCAGGCAGTGGTCCTTGATATTGTTGGAGCAGTGGTGGCTGTGGATGTGGAGGGGAGACACCGGCGTCCGCGCTGGCACTGGTGGGACGGGGCGGTGCCAGTGAGTGCGCTGGCACTGGTGGAGGTTTGTGGGGTGGCTGAGGAGGAGGAGGAGGCAGTGGAGGAGCTGGCTGCGATGATGTCAAACAGTTCCGGGGCCAGCGGCCCCTCTGATGGTGGCAGCCAGACCAGAGGCGTCAGTGGGCAGGCGATGCTGGAGGGGCTGGTCTGGCTGCTCAGACTGCTGCAGCAGAGTCCATGGGGCAGACAGGGGCAGGCCCTGGGACGGGTAGGTACACTTAGTCGGGGCCGGTACTTAGTCGGGGCAGTGCGTGCCAAAGTGGCGCAAAGGGGCCCCGGTTATATTTTTCCTGATTTCTAGCATCCTTAGAAATTGGAATCTTCTTAGAACGATGCCCCCTTCTCCCCCCTTTTTCCCAACACCTGTCAGTCAAAGGCTGTTGTTTACCATCATCCCAAGCACATGGCTACTTGTCATATTGCAAATTAAAGGTGTACCCACACACATTTCAAGTGAGGAGACCTGCTATTTAAAAGGCAGATTTATATTTGTATGGTTTTAGCCTCATGAATGTCTCCAAGTTTAAAAAGTAAAATTAAAAAGTATTGAAATAGAAAAAGACAAGGCAGAAGAAGGCTAATGTCTAAGACTAACTAACTCAACTATATAGTTACTGGTCCAGTGGACTAAGACTATAATTAGGGAGGATTGTCCAATTCACCTCCTAGTCTTCCCCCATATTTATTTAATTTCTTAAAGGCAGAAAGAGGCAGGAGAAACAACTGAGACAACTATATACACACAATATCAATATTTAAAACAAAAACAATTGAGAACTATATACACACAATATCAATATTTAACAAACAATTGAGACAACTATATACACAATATTTACAAATCCTCCCTCCCAAATACACACACACACACACACACACACACACACACACACACACACACACACACACACAGGCAAAGTGTTCACTCAGGGAGGGGGAGGGGGAGCTGCCCCATCACACCCCTTCACCTACAGTTCTCCCTTTCCCGTCGGCCCGGGAGCAGAAGGTCTCCGTTTTGTAGCGGCTGTGACCAAACTCCCTTGTCTTCGGTTGGCCACAGCGACTGCAGTTAAAGTGGGAGACCTTCCTGGCTGGTTTGAGGTATTGTCCCAGCTCCTGGGCACGGCGGTCTTTCTCCTCCTGGAGCTTGCGCCGCCAGGCAGTGGTCCTTGATATTGTTGGAGCAGTGGTGGCTGTGGATGTGGAGGGGGAGACACCGGCGTCCGCGCTGGCACTGGTGGACGGGGCGGTGCCAGTGAGTGCGCTGGCACTGGTTTGTGGGGTGGCTGAGGAGGAGGAGGAGGCAGTGGAGGAGCTGGCTGCGATGATGTCAAACAGTTCCGGGGCCAGCGGCCCTCTGATGGTGGCAGAGAGACCAGAGGCGTCAGCGGGCAGGCGATGCTGGAGGGGCTGGTCTGGCTGCTCAGACTGCTGCAGCAGAGTCCATGGGGCAGACAGGGGCAGGCCCTGGACGGGTAGGTACACTTAGTCGGGGCCGGTACTTAGTCGGGGCCGGTACGTGCCAAAGTGGCGCAAAGGGGCCCCAGGTTATATTTTTCCTGATTTCTAGCATCCTTAGAAATTGGAATCTTCTTAGAACGATGCCCCCTTCTCCCCCCTTTTTCCCAACACCTGTCAGTCAAAGGCTGTTGTTTACCATCATCCCAAGCACATGGCTACTTGTCATATTGCAAATTAAAGGTGTACCCACACACATTTCAAGTGAGGAGACCTGCTATTTAAAAGGCAGATTTATATTTGTATGGTTTTAGCCTCATGAATGTCTCCAAGTTTAAAAAGTAAAGTTAAAAAGTATTGAAATAGAAAAGACAAGGCAGAAGAAGGCTAATGTCTAAGACTAACTAACTCAACTATATAGTTACTGGTCCAGTGGACTAAGACTATAATTAGGGAGGATTGTCCAATTCTAAAAACCTATAATAATTGAGTAATCCTCCCAAATTATAGTCCCAGTTCACTGGAGAGAACAGTGATGCCAAATACAGTGCACATGGACGAGGAACATACATGATCCTTTGTTAAAGAATACTAAAATAGTTAAAGGTGTATTTGTCCCTGACCAGTCTGCTATTGTTAGAACCACTAACACATGTACGGTACTTTATATATTATCCTCAGTAACTGACTTCATTTAAAACACATGTGCAACTGTCTCAGCCTTATTTAATTATCTCAACAACTGCTATAATATATTCATCAAACTTCTAACAACAATATGAACAGCAGTCTTCATACAGCAATATAACAGTAACAATGACTGTCACATGAATAATTATAAAAAAACTAATGTTCACAACTTTAAATAATAGTGCTTTACTGAACAGCAATATGGACCTGTTGTATTTTAATGCAGGCTGATAATAATAATAATAATAATAATAATAATAATAATAATAATAATAATAAGCACTGCTGAGTGATCAGAAAAGGCGGCAGGATTAATAAATCCTGGCTGGTAGCCTGGTCAGGAGATTATATTGGTTTTGTGCAATAGCCCCCAGGTCTTACCATTGCGTCAGGGTCCGCTGATTGACGTCAAACAGCTGGATGTGGGCGCTCGTCTTGAGGGCTGCACAACTATAAACATTATCTTTACTTATGTTATAGTCCCTCATGACAGCACCCCAGCGATGAATGCGGACCCCGGCAATCGTTCTGCCCTCGCTGCAGTGGAGGATGCTGAGGTCCAACAGGACAGCCTCCACAAGCCTGGAGACGCTTGGAGACTGCGCCGCTGCCAGGCCCAGGACCGCACTACATAGACACACAGAGAGAGAGAGAGAGAGAGAGAGAGAGAGAGAGAGAGAGAGAGAGTAAGTGAGTGAGTGAGTGAGTGAGTGAGTGACTGACTGACTGACAGGACAAGAACCTAACAAAGCTTGGAAATGTATTGTGACTGCTTACCGCTTCACACTATCCACCCTTGCTGTGTGAGCATGCTGCCTGGACGAGCCGGTCCTGGTGACGGGGGGGGGAATTTCACCGCCACCTTGTCCCAATCCAACAACTTCAGCCAGAGAGCAGTGATCTCTCTGGCTTGTCGAGGAGTGACGTAGCGGCGGTGGCGTATTTCCACGAGGGCCTGGGACACGGGGAGAACGTCCTCCTCCTCCTCCTCCTCAGCCTGCTGCACCTCCATTGGTGCATCGCGAGATGGAGGGGGGAGGGTGAGGTTTGTCGACTGGAGGAGAGTGCTGTGGTGTTCCAGGAGACAAATGTCATCCGGCTCATCCTCCACCTCTTCCTCCTTGAAGCCCTGTGCGTGCGCACACACACACACACACACACACACACACACACACACACACACACACACACACACACAGAGACACACAGAGACACAGACACAGATGTTAAATGACAGACACAGATGTTAAATGACAGAAACCTCAAGGCAAATTACCGGTGTACTCCCTGGGCTGGGTGTATGTGTCGACCAGCGTGAGCCCAAGACGCTCCTGACCCAGTCTGCCTCCTCGCCTGCTTCCCCAGAATTTTTTCTGTATGCTCAACTACTACCTGTCTAGCGGGCACCTCCAACAGCAAGCAGTCTTTTGAGGGGATCCTGGGACTCGTGGAGGCCGAAGACGGAGGAAGGCAAAACATGGCTCCCAGTGCCATGCCCTGCATCAACCTCTTGTTGGACCAGAGCCTGAGCTGTCCAGCGGACCGGGGCACGTGTTGTCCAGCGGACCGGGGCACGTTGGATTCTCATTCCACCACACTCCAGCAGGTACACCTGAAAGTGCATGTCACTTGCAGATTGCCCTAAGCAGAAAAAAAGCAACACAATTACTGTAAGGAGAAATAAACACACAAATACATAATTTACTCTGTTGTTTTAAACCACGCATATATTTACCTGGGATGAAGCGGCACAGGGGCAGGTGGGGCCTTGTCCACACCGGTAGACGGGGAGCCTCACCCTGCTTTTGGTGAGCTCCCCCGTCTTGGTGTACAGCTCCACTCCTGCAGGGTCCTGGATGCAGTCGAGGTGGCGGCGCTGCATGCTCCAGATCTCCTCCATGCGGGGGATCTCCTCAAAGGGACGCCCATGCTGTCCGTCATGTCCCAGAAGGTGTCCAGCACCTCTTGGACCAGCTGGTTCGGCGGCAGCAGTGATGGGCGAGCTCCTTGGCCGACAGCTTGACCTCCTGGGCGTCCCTCCCCTCCTCGGACTGCTTGGCCTCTTTCAGGCGGGACATGTCTTCGGCATCCCACTCAAACATGGCGAAGGATAGCCTTGCCATGAAAAGGCCGTAGAGCTGATGGCTGTCGGTGGTCACCCCTCTGGCGAAGCGCTGCATGAGGTGCCACACATCGAGCCTGACGGCCAGCTCGTGCCACTCGTGGAACAGCTGATGCACTGCAGATGTTCCCACGGTGACACAGCACTCCCGGTCCACGTACATGACCTTCGGAGGGGCCTTCCCGGCTATGTGGTACCGCCTCATCAGTCCGGCTGCCATGTCGACAAGTCCGTCCCCCTCGGCTGCGGTGAGGACGGACATGAGTGCTGCTCCACAAGAGACATGGGGGTGAGATGTACTGTTGCCCAGAGTGCACTCCTTCATCAGCCCTATCACCGCTGTGTCGCAGGAAACCTGGGAGAGAAAAGAGGCAATCAGAGGTTACTGGAGAAAACCACAGAAATACATTACTGTTACTGTTTACATGACTTACTTGTATGTGAGAACAGCAAGAAATTCCTCATGATGGGCAATGTTCAGCTGTTCTAAAATGTCCTGTGACCAGCCCGGGACCCTGCTCCTGTGACAGGAGCTGCATTCAAGGTACTCCGTGCCCATGAAGTACCAGCCGCTCTTGTCCAAGACCCTCCTCACGGTCTTATACAGTCCAGCGCCCGCAAGCTTGCCCCCACAGGCATCGATGGGGCAGCGGAGGTGGTATGCCCACATCCTGTAGGGGACCCACAGGAAGAAGGGGCGCTGGAAGAAGGGGTGGGCTGTGGCGGCGGGCTGGGTGTAGAGTGGCCGGGGGTCTTCAGAGGTTCTGTAATTCTAACTAGCCAGCAAATAAATGGGCAAATGGTAACTGCTTCAAATGAGGATTCTTTACTTGCAGTGTTTCAGGCGTGAACAGGCATTGCATTTCAAAAAAAAAAAACTTTTTCTTTTTTTCATTTACGTCAATTCCTAAATGTAATCCGCACTGCATTATGGGTAATATAGTATTACTAAATGTAACCTTTTAATCAACAATGTACATCAATAAGGAATGATGCATTTATGTATCTTCTTGAACATATTCAAATCAGTAACTCAAATTCAAAGTGCTTAACACCCCTAACAATAAACATTAAGTTGCAACAAGAGGTGAGGACACCCTGCCCGCTGGGTGCCCTCCTGAACAGTGCCCGGCCCACCCAGTCGTGCTGCTCTTCGGGGAGCGTCAGGCTGTGGAGCGGGAATTCAGCCTTCCAGAGCTTCAGCAGCTAACCAGCCCTCCTGTCTCCAAGCCTGTCAGCCTTCGAGAGCTTAATGACTCACCCACCAGCCTGCCTGTTTCTCGGCCTACGAGCTTCCTAGCTACAGGTTCTCTGTTCCTGACCCAGTCTGCCTCCTCGCCTGCTTCCCCAGAATTTTTTCTGTATGCTCAACTACTACCTGTCTAGCGGGCACCTCCAACAGCAAGCAGTCTTTTGAGGGGATCCGCCTGGCTATATTTCCTGGGACTCGTGGAGGCCAAAGACGGAGGAAGGCAAAACATGGCTCCCAGTGCCATGCCCTGCATCAACCTCTTGTTGGACCAGAGCCTGAGCTGTCCAGCGGACCGGGGCACGTGTTGGATTCTGCCTTCGCCGCCGGCCTCCAGAAGGATTCTGCCTTCGCCGCCGGCCTCCAGAAGGATGCTCCCTTCGCCGCCGGACTCCAGAAGGATTCTGCCTTTGCCGCCGGCCTCCAGAAGGATTCTGCCTTTGCCGCCGGCCTTCAGAGGGGTTTCTCCTTCGCAGACGCCCTTCAGAGGGGTTTCGCCTTCGCAGACGGCCTGCTATGAGTCCTCGACATCCTGCTTGGCCGTGTGAGAGGCTCTGCCTTCACTGTCCTATTTGGCCTCTAGAGGTGCTCCGCCTTCGCCGACCTGCTCTGCCTCCTGAGAGTCCTCGATGTCTTGCCCGGCCTTCCGAGGAACTCAGCCTTCACCGGCCTGACTGGCCGCCAGAGGGGTTTTGCCTTCGCCGACGGCCGCCAGAGGGGTTTCACCGACGGCCGACTCAGAGTCCTCGACGTCCTGCTCGTCCGCCTGAGGGGCTCTACCTCCGCCGACCTGTTCGGCTGCCTGAGAGGCTTCGCCTTCGCCACCGGCCGCCTCAGAGTCCTCAACATCCTGTTTGGCTACCGGAGGGGTTTCACCTTCGCTCCCGACCTCCAGAGGGTCTCCACCTTCGCCGTCCTGCTCGACCTCCAGAGGGTCTCCACCTTCCCCGTCCTGATCGACCTCCTGAGGGGCTCTACCTTTGCCGACCTGTTCGGCCACCTGAGGGGCTCTACCTTCGCTGAACTGTTCGGCCGCCTGAGGGGCTTCGCCGCCAGCCTCCTGAGGATCTTCGCCGTCCTGCTCAACCTCCTGAGGGTCGTCGATGGCCTGCTCAGCCGCCCTAGGGGTTCCACCTTTGCTGCTGTCCGCAGCCCTGGACCCCAAGCCTAGCTGGCTGCAGCACCTTGGTGCCCAGGCCCCTCTGTCCTCAGTTCCCTAGGCACCACTGTCCTCAGTTCCCTAGGCCCCACTGTCCTCAGTTTCCTTGCCCCGTGGGGGGGGGCTTTCTGTCATGGTTGTGTATGCTCTGTTTCCTGTTTTATTTTGAAATCTGTCTTTTCTGTCTTGTCTGGTTTTACTTCCTGTCTTGTGTATTCCAGCCTTTTTTGATGAGTTCTCTCATCCCTAATGTGTCACCTGTTGCTCGTTTCCTCATTTACTCTGTGTATTTAGTCTCTGTGTTTTGCGTCTTGTGGGAGCATTACTTCTGTTCGGTGTGCGATTCATGTTGTGTTGTCTCTTGTGTTTTTGCTTCCTGGTCTTCCTGTCTTTTTTGATTATTTTGTGTTTACCTGCCTGCCAACCTCTGGACACTCTCAGTTGTAAGTTTTTGTTCAATAAACTCCTTTTTACCTGCATTTGGGTCCAAGCTCAGTCTATCCCTCAGCTAACCTTGACAGAGGGACAGCCATCTTCATGTGATGAGGCATCAAACGCCACTCTCAGCTTTGTTGTCATTTTGTCGTCTCGGAGCATAGCATGGTGAGGTAAGTAGTATTTGACGTTTGATGTTGAACACTCACCCTTGGCTACGTCGTTGGCAATGCCCTGTTGTAGATGATCTTCTACCACTTCACCGTATCTCTGGAAGAAGACCACATCTGCCCGCAGCCTCCGTTTCAGTCCTTCAAACCTCTTTGCGATTCTGTAGTTGTCTGGGAGTTCTGATTTCTCATGCTGCCACGGAAACTCCACTTCATATTGCCCATTCTTGAATTGCGTTGTTTTTTTCAAACCTTTTGAAGAGTTTTTTCTTCATCTGTATGACCAGGCTCTTGTCTTGTAATACCAAGAGATTCTATTTCCCAGAATGCTTACAGCTGGCTTGAAATCAGTCCGTCTCTTCAATGTGAATGTGCATACACGTTGCTTCAGTGATGCTCGACATTGTCATTGGGCTCTGCACAGACCATCCAAATACAGTTTCAAGTGCAACCAGTGTGTCAGTGAGTCTTTCTACATGGCCTGACACCGTGCTCCAGTAGTAGTCTGCTCCTGTTAGCACTGACAACTCAGTGTCAGCACCATCTTCAGTTACATCAGCAAACTGCAGACCCCTTCTTTCCAGTTCATGCTGGATACGCTCTCCTGGAACTTTCATTACAGCAGTGCACACTTGCAGTGTTTCGATCGCTTCAATTTCTACTTTCTGTCCCTTATTCCAAATGTTCTCCAGAACAAGTTTCACAGTGTTGCATTTGGTTGTCACAGGAGCAGCGAAGCCAAATGTATGAAGAGTGAAGGTCTCTTGTCTTATAACAGGTAGCTGTAGGGCCCTTGACTGTTTTTCACACACAAAGCTCCTCTGACTTCCTCCATCTAGCAGGCAGCGTACTGCTGTCCTTCCACCTGGACCCACTGCATATGCCTGGGCAAGTCTGTAGCAGCACTGTACTCTGGCTCTTTGGCTTGACTTTCATGGCATGGGTAGCGAATGAAGAGACCACATCTTCTACATTTTCACCGGTGACCGGCATAGGCTCTTTACGGTTTCCGCATACAGCACTGTGATGTCTTTTTCCACATTGGTCACATGATGTGTCTTTAATCCTACAGTTTCTTGCTATGTGCCTCGGGCCAAGGCACACAAATCATCTTCCTGTCCTTTTCAGAATATCCCGCCGCTCAGCTACATTGTGCGAATGACAAAGTTCTGGTTTGTCCTCTGCACTGTCACAAAAAACACAATTCTGTGTCCTCTGACTGGCAGTGTGCAAAGCAGCGGCTGATGGCAGGCTCTGTCTTTTCTGTTTCAGCTCATAAGCTGTATCATTTCTTTTCAATGGCTTATTTAGATTCTGGTTATGCTTTTCTTTGTTACCTCGTGTCAGTTGCATGGTTCTCTCTCTGCTGATGATCTAATTTTGCAGAAACTCCATCACTTTCCATTCTTCACTCATTCCCCTTTGCCTGCTGTACTTAAGAGCTATGTCCTCGGGTATCACTTGCAGCAGGATTGGGCAAAGTAAACTGCCATAAGTCTCTGACACAACACCCAGTGACTCCAAACTGCGTATCTGGATCTCGCATTCATCGTACAGCTGTCTCAATGCAACAATGTCTGATGACTTCTTCACAGGGGTAAGATTCAGCAATTTTGTCATGTGAGCATTTACTACAAGGTCTTTTCTCCCATATCTCTCATGTAGCAAATCCAATGCATGGTCATAGTTGCTGTCTGTTAACATCAGCCCTGTTACTGCCTTAGCTGCAGCACCAGAGAGGTATGACTTGAAATAAGTAAACTTTTCCGTTTTACACAGTGTCTCGTTTTGGTGAATAGCTGTCTCAAATTGGTTCCAAAAGTCTCTCCATAGACTTGTATCACCAATGAATCTTTGAATGCTCAATTTGGGTAACTTAACAGAGTTCTGAATTGGAGTTCTGTCTCCAACACCTCTTCTTGGGCTACTCACGCTGTCATGAGCTCGTATCACGCTCTGTGCACGCGTCCTCATCGTGATCACTCGTTCCTTATATTCCTCCGCGTTCACGATTTCTGCTTCCAAATCGTCCATTGCAGTTCCCTGTTCAATTCCTCGGTCTAAATCCAACAATACTTCGTCTTTAGTAGACAAGTTCGCCAATAACTCACGCAAACGTCCAACAGCAGCATTGTCCAGGCTAAGCTCTGTGTCGATACTTTGCAGGAGTCTCGTTGTAGCTCCACGCATCACTCGCCGTTTTCTGACCAATCTTTCCATTTGTTCTTCCATTTTCCTTTCGTCGGTTGCTGACTAGATATCCCAGGTTTCGGCACCAAACATTGTTCTGTAATTCTAACTAGCCAGCAAATAAATGGGCAAACGGTAACTGCTTCAAATGAGGATTCTTTACTTGCAGAATTTCAGGCGTGAACAGGCATTGCATCTCAAAAAAGAAACTTGCTCTTTTGTTTCCATTTACATCAATTCTTAAACGTAATCCGCACTGCATTATGGGTAATATAGTATTACTAAATGTAACCTTTTAATCAACAATGTACATCAATAAGGAATGATGCATTTATGTATCTTCTTGAACATATTCAAATCAGTAACTCAAATTCAAAGTGCTTAACACCCCTAACAATAAACATTAAGTTGCAACAAGAGGTGAGGACACCCTGCCCGCTGGGTGCCCTCCTGAACAGTGCCCGGCCCACCCAGTCGTGCTGCTCTTCGGGGAGCGTCAGCTTCCAGTCACGTGGTAGCAGCTGAAACACACAGCAGTGTCAGACCGTTAGTACACATAGTAGACATTAAGCGCCCAGCCTTTTCTGAAATGTCCCTGAAAATTGCACAATATATATTTCTAAGGGTCTTACATGTCATATGTGACATGTGTTATGTTGTTATTACATGTTTATACATTTGTATAGATGTTTCTTTAATTAAACGAAGTTACTTTTACTTAAAGTTCATTTTAAATGAACTACTTATTACTTTTACTTGAGTGTTTTTTCAGATAGGTAATTTCACTTTTACTTGAGCATTACAATTTGCTGAGCATACCTGTGTGCCGGGGACTGACCTCTCCCCACAGGTGTCAATGACAAGGGGACGTTCCGGTGGCTGGGAGAGAGAGACAGGGGCCACAGCTGGTGGGGTTATCCCTGCACGGGTTGACCTCCATGGCAACAGAGAGCAGGTCAGCAATTGATGGTTCGTCATCAGGTGGAGCAACAACGTCCAGGGGCAGTTGTGCTGCCTGGGCTGCCTTCTCTGCATCCCGGGCCAGCACATAGCTTTTAAGGTCCACCAACCTGGATGCTTTTGAAGTCACTGCCACCTGCCTCACAAACTTTACATAGCTAAAAAGAGAACAGAAGAGCAATGGGTAAAAAGTCACAATGTTGACCAACTCCACCAGCGTGTCGTCCAGGCCCCTCATGGTCTGGGGACTGCCCTCGAGCATCCTACACCTGTCGATGGCTGCCACCATCGGCGGGAACAGCATGGCGTAGGAGATGAGGGCATCCTTGTGCACCATGAGGGCACTCTGCTGACTACTGCCCCCTTTGTCTCTCTCTCCCTCGTGGGATACTACGATGGTCGCTGCGTATCCCACGTATGTTGCCGAGCAGCCACCGGAACGTCTGACCCCTGTACTGGCCGAGCTGCAGCTCACTCTTGGCCAGCACCTGCCGGTGACCGGTGAGGTTGCCTTCCTTCTTTGCCACCCTATCCCTTGACTCAGAGCGCACAGTTCGGGGCTCTTAACCACAACCTGGGCAGTTGCAGGGACCCCTTTTGGCGGGTGAAGGCCAGCGTCTCCTCAGAGGGCCGCAGGGTCAGTTCTGAGGTTGAGGGCTTCTCAAATCGAAAAATGGGCTGCATTTTTCTAGAAAAACAAGAAATAAGATTTAAATCACTAATCTGCTGTCAGACTCTACAATCAGCACTGCTCCCAGTAGACCACATGGACAAAACACACACAACAGGGCTGATAAAACGTGCAATAAAACATGTGACTGTGCAATACTGTAAATACATTTGACTATTTAATATTAACTCTCTTTAATTATATTTATTATTGTGTGTTAACGTGTGTGGAATTAATAAAGGATTTTTAAGCATGAATCTTGAATTGAATCTTGCTAATAGGCTACACATGAACTGTTTACAACCTACTAATAGCCCATTACTGTACACAATAATACTCTGCCCATTAATTAACATACATTAAACATCAGGCGTCCTGTTTACACATTAAAAACATATTTACGGACTTCCGGTTATGGCACGCAACTGAGCGGACGTGTGGGGCTAGGTTCCAGCGGAATTAATATATTTCTACGTTTAATATCTAAATTGAGCTATTTCTGACCCAAAATATTTGACAGGCCTAAGATACATTGCACACGATGTCGAAAGGTTGAGGAAAAGGCCAACCTAAAGACGATAAAAAGACAGACTTTGAAACTGCACAGAGGTGACGGGGAAATTCTTTTATTTTTTATTTTCTTTTCATTTTGCTGGTTGCTATTCTGCTCCTCTAGAGGACCAGGCTTCAGTCTAATCGGGATCCGGTCAATGGGAGGGAGGGAAGATGTGCGTGTTTATCCGCACAGGGTCTAGGCTAGGCCTATTTTGTTATTGCCTCATTTGGGAGAGGCCTCTATTAATTCCTGTTCTGTTTGTTTGTTCTGAAGGCATACTGTTCATTTTTTTTTACAAGGCATGGTTAAAAAAGGTGGTTGCATACAAGCTTAGTTTACTGACTTCATCATGAGCGGTGACACTAAAATAAATATTATTTCATGGAATGTTAGGGGTCTTAGGAAGATAGTAAAATTAAAACAAGTAATATCTAGATTGAAGCAACTAAAAACGCAGATAGCTTTCAAGAGACCCATTTACTTTCCACCGAATACGTTCCTTTAAAAAGGAGTTGGCCAGGTCAGGTCATATCTGCATCATTCTCCTCTCAAGCAAGAGGGGTGGCAATACTTATACACTCATCTGTTCCACTACAGGTTTACAATACCATACAAGACACCGCAGGGAGATCTGTTATCGTCCAAGGCTCTTTACTAAATCAAGATATTAATATGGTATGTTTATACGGTCCTAACAATGATGATACACAGTTTTATAATAACCTGTTTCTAACTTTCTCAACACTACGTGGTCATATTTGTGTGGTGGGAGACTTCAGCTGTACTCTCAACCCAACACTAGATAAGTCATCAGGTGTGGACATCTCGCATATGCAGAGTAGAAAGATAATACAGCACTTTATGGGGAGGTTAAATCTTTGTGATATTTGGAGACATACAAACCCCTTCAGACGGGAATATTCATGTCACTCTGCTAACCATAATTCTTACTTCCGCATAGACTATTTCCTAATTTCTAAGCCTATGATACCCAATGTGAATGACGCAATGTATAAAAGTATTGTCATTTCAGATCATGCATTACTACTTGTCAATTACACTGTTGAGACAGCTACTAAGGGCCCAACCATGTGGCGATTAAGCCCACGATGGCTACATGATAATGAGTTCTTCAAATTCGTTGGGACCAATATTGATATCTATTTTGAAGTGAACACTACTCAAACATCAGTGTCTACGAGGTGGGAGGCTTTTAAGGCCTATATACGAGGGCAAATGATCAGTTATACAAGCAGCATCTGTAATAAACAGCGCCTAAAACTAATAGAGTTAGAAACAATATCAAAGACCTTGAGATGGAAATTAACCTTAATGACACAAAAGAGACTAGACAAAAACTGGTCATTCTAAGGGCACAGTATAATGAATTATCCACAGATAAAGCATTATATAGCATAGTGAAACTGAAACAGACATTCTACGACTAAGCAGAGAAGGCAGGGAAACTATTGGCCTGGCGTTTAAAAACAATGCAGAATGAAAGATCAATCTTAGAAATTGAGTCAGAGGAAGGTGTAACAATTACTAATCCACAAGAAATTAATAGTTCTTTCCAGTCATTCTATTCTAAATTGTATATGTCTGAAAATCCAGCCACATCTTACGCACTCCACAGCTTCCTAAGTCAGATATAAATGCCGGTCCTATCCAAGAACGCCAAAAAGGAGCTCAACTCCCCAATTGTAGTGTCTGAGCTGTCAGAGGCCATAGACAGTATGAAGGGAGGGAAAATCGAAATATATAAAAAGTTTAAGGACATGCTGTTGATTCCTTTGCTGATTCCTTTGCTTAACTGTATGTATTGTAAAGGCTGAACTGCCATCATCATTACGGAACACACTTATAACCTTAATATTAAAACCAGGAAAGCCTTCCACAAAGTGTGACTCCTACCGTCCCATTTCTTTAATCAACAATGATGCAAAAATAATAGCAAAAGTTCTTGCCAGAAGGTTAGAAAAACACTTGCCATCTATTGTCGCTCTGGATCAAAATGGTTTTATTAAAGAAAGGCAGGGCTCTCACAATATCCATAGGCTGATGAATATTATATATGCCAAGAAAGAAACACCTGATACGGCTGTGATAGGGCTTGATGCGGAAAAAGCCTTCAATAGGGTCGAGTATGAATACCTATGGGAAGTGCTTAACCGTTTTGGAATAGGCAGCTACTTCCTTAGTTGGATTAAAATCTTATATCACGATTCAAGGGCTTCAGTAATGACCAACTATAGGGTTTCAGATCAGTTCTCTCTTTCCAGAGGTACAAGACAGGGATGTCCTCTGTCCCCTCTTCTTTTCGTACTGGCCATTGAACCTTTAGCAATCGCGATTAGAAGCAACAGTGGGATAACTGGTATCAAAATTAATAAGATTGAAAATAAAATAGGATTATTTGCCGATGACATAGTTATATTTCTGACAGACTTGAAATAATCTATACCTACTCTATTAAATTTAATAGGAACGTATGGCAGCTTCTCAGGTTATAAGGTTAATGCTTCTAAGTCTACAATCCTTTTTCTGAAAAGAACTGAGAGATTGTGTCCTCCACTATGTGCACCCTCATTCAAGAATTTAGGAAAGAGATCATTGGAGTTGTATCTATTTTTTATTAATGAACAACTTCCACTGTGTCCCAAACTTTGTATTTTTGGATGTTTCCCAGCTAGCTGTACACTAAAAATAGCAGGAAGAAGATGGTTATATTTTGTCTTCTTGAAGTTAAACATAAAATTGCACTGTCATGGAAATCTGTTCACAGACCAAGCAAACAAAGCTGGATCGAAGGGCTACTGCAATGCCTTGCCCTAGAGAAGCTTACATATGTTGTTAAAGGGAAATATAACACCTTTGTTAAGATTTGGGGCTCATTTATGAAATTTCTGGAGGGGGGTTTCATTGCGGCTTTGTAGTCTACTGTCTCTAAACATTTTTCTTTGTGTCCATCTGTGCATGTACATGTTTGTCACTCCTTAGTATTATTCTTTTCCTTTCCTTAAATGCCATGATGGGAGTCAGGGTGTTACCATAACAGATAAGCATACCACTAACATCTCTACATTTGGAATATCCTCAAGTGCCTATTTGTACTTATTGATGTGCCTTGTTCTGCTCTGTTTTGTGTCTTTGTATTGCAATTGAAAAATGAATAAAAACATTTGTCAAAAAAACCCAAAATAAAACATAATTACACTTTGAATTTTGACTCCAAACTATAGTAACTACATCTGCAGGATATACAGAAGATAACCAGGTAGTCTGATAAAAGATTAAATAAATGTATTACTGTGTAATAAATACATTGACTATTGCAAACCCATTCATTTTCAATGTTAAGCATGGTAATCACAATTTATATGCTAACGCATCTAAAGCATAGTTAAACTTTCAATTTCGACTCAAACATTAGTAGTACAATATCACAACAAAGTAAACCCAATAGTAGGAATATTATTTCAAACACATTTCACTGAGACCGGAATTGACATTGACAGGCTTAACTTCGTTACTCTAACTTTGCGCTACCTTTGGCTGGCTATTTCACGGCTAACTGCTTATTTTCTTATATATAAAACTATGTTTTCGCTGTAGCACACTTTTACAAACAATACAGTTGGTCTTACCTTATAATAAATGTCCTTTATCACGTCGTCGTTGTCGTCAAAATCCTCTCACAATTCTCCGGTAATATGAATACTGAACTTTCTCACTTACCTTGAACATAACCGCTGTCGCTAGGGGGGTAGGTAAATGTGGAAACCAATGGGTGCGGGTCAAGTCGAACCCATTCGACTGTTTCACATGTACGTGAGCCAATGATAGTCTCTGAAATCGATAGGCGGGATCTTCTAAGTGAAACACAGGTACAGAGACGAACCTTATCCCGGAGGCGAAAGGATGACATGCAAATTCGTGAAGCGTTACCACATTTTGATCTGCACGTGTTCCCCCGAGCTGTTAAAGACATGAATCTCTGCACTAAAGACCCAGGGGAGGTTGCGTCAGACAGCAAACAGGTGGTGCTCATCGCTTCTCGGCCTTTTGGCTAAGATCAAGTGTAGTATCTGTTCTTATCAGTTTAATATCCTCTATCCTCTGTCCTCTATCAGGGGACAACATATTAGATGGATTTTTAGCAATGGGAGTTGAAAAAGGGGCTTGCGCCATTCACTCCACACATCGACCTGGTATTGCAGCGCCGCCAGGAACGGTGCACCCTTCTTCTGTCTTGTGGAAAACCAAATAACGATGCACACTGAGCTGCACGTCGTTCAATTTGATACTGGACCAAAAGAGACATGCGTCGCAGTGGCTGGTGGACTTCATGGCCACGAGTTGTGGCAAAAACCGCTCGGTTTGACTGAATGATCTGTAAAACCTCATTGGGCTCCTGGTATCAAAACGCTGTTATAGTTTTAGTTATGTTTTATTTCTGTGTCATGCCAAACATTTTGGCCCATCCCACATGGGATTACAAGACACCACAAATGTACTTATTTAACAAACATCTTCCTGTCGCATATACAAATCATTCGGAGAAATACATGAATACAAATATATACATATACACACATATACACATACATATATGTATATACACGTACACACATACAAATACACACACACACACACACACACACACACACACACACACACACACCACACACAAACAACAAATTCTCATCTACAATTCATCTCGATAAAGAGCTTTTTTCCTCTTCTTTAAACAAACCAATATTCAGCTTTTCATTATTAAGAAACAACGCACCAAAACCATAATTACAAAACAATTTGCATATGTCGTTAGACCAAGGACCAAGAGTGTGTTTATCCCAGAGAAATATTTTTCTTGTCAACCTATTTGCGTCTAATAGACGATTCCATAACTGGGCCATACATATCTTCCAGCGAGCCTCACATGATTCCCATCCCATGTCTCCCACTATCGCCAATGTCGGGGTATATTTATGCACACCCAGAAAATATCTTATGGCACTATTTTGCACTAATTCACAATTAGATATATTCCTAAGACCTCTAACACCCACAATATAATCAAGTATAGGGCACACACAAGCTTGAAACAATTTAGAATAAGTTTGAAAACTTATGTCTTTCAGATTCTTGCTTTTACCAATGATTCCTCCCAAAGCTCTACGTGCTGAATCAGCAAGAACCTTAACACCATTTCTGAAATTCATATGTTCATCAATATAGAAACCTAGATATTTATATGAGTCTACAAAGTTCAGCTTGTGTGACCCAATTTTAAACTCATAAATGCTGCGAGTAGTTAAAGGTTTTCTAAAGTGAATTATTTCTGTTTTCTTTCTATTGATAAACAATCTCCATTTATTACACCAATCATCAATATAGGAGAGCATCTGCTGCAAATTATCTTCAGATGGAGACAGTAGTACTATGTCATCCGCGTACAAAAAAATACTTATCATTTCATTTCCACATTTTATCCCACAATTCAATGCTTTAATTTCATTTGCCAAATCATTTATATAAATTGCAAATAATGTGGGAGACAAAGCATCACCCTGTTTTACCCCTGATGATGTTGGGAACCAGTTTGTATGGAGTTCATTCAATCTTACATATGCTATGGGCTTGTGATAAACAGACTTCAGTGCCATATACAAATTTCCATTTACCCCATACTCTATAAGCTTATATGCTAACAGATCCCTATTAATCATATCAAAAGCTTTGCGAAAATCGATGAAGCACGAATATGTTGGCTTATTTTCACTTATTCTTTTAGTTATAATTGTAGACAATACAAAAATGTGATCTAGGCATGATCTTGATTTATGGAACCCATTTTGTTCTTCCACAAGGAGCTCTTCTTTCTCTAAATACAACATGAGCCTCTCATTAAGTATTGTAGAATATAGCTTATAAACTGTGCTCATTAGACTAATCCCTCTATAATTTAAAGGCACCCTTGCATTTTCATTTTGGGATTTTGGTATCGGATTGATAATTGATTTCATGCATCAAAATTGACAAATCATAGATGGTATTTTGCCGGATTCAAAACATCCTTTAAATAAATCACACAAAATATCAAATAGTTTGGGTGATGTCAGTATTTCATTTGGGATTTTTTCAACCCCTGTCGCTTTTCCCAATTTAGCTTTATTAATAGCCATTTGAACGTCTTCTTTTGTAAGACTATTATTTAGATCCTTATTTATCCAATATTCCCCTTTTAAAATGTGGCCCTTTATTACATTTTCCTCTGACATAAATCCTCGTAGTACCCTCCATCAAAATCAAACGACTCACAAGAGAAAAGATCTTTAAAATCTTTCTCCCACCTATTGATGACATCACACAGCCCAGTCACTAAACTACCATCATTCCCCAGCACCTCCATGGGTATTTTCCAACTATGCCTTGGCCCTAGTTTATTCATTTCTGACCAAAATCTCTTCGGGTCAGATGTTTGGATTCTCTTCAGGTTTAATACCAATCCTCTTTGATAACGTCTTTTATAGAATCTGTATCTTTTATCAAACCTATTCTGACTGTTCTTAAAGGTTTCTACATTATTATTTAAACACTTCAGAAACATATTTTCTGTTTTACACATAGATTGCCACAATTCTTTTAACTCTTTGTTCCAATAAGGTTTCATATTGAATGGCTTTTTTGTAACCTTATAGTTATCTCCATATTTAATATCAGACTCTATATTTTCTTTAATCAATTTACAGAGGCTGACATACCAGTTATCTAGATTTTCTTGTTCTCTAAAACATAATTGTATATCATTCTTCATTTTCAAAAGGGTTGATTGCTGTAAACTCGAGGATAAGAAGTTAACTGGTAAAGTCCTGCTAACTTTCCTTTTTGTGGATGAATTTTGTAAACTCTCCTGATAAGCTACATGACAGTGAGCCTCAGTCTTTATAAGACATTTTAACCACAGTAAAGAATGATCTGGGACTCTGCTTCTTTCTCCAATCAAATCCATACAATTTGCCATTTTCATTAATTGATTTGAAACTAAAACTTAAAAATAGTCACATATTTGTAAGCAGTCATATGGTACAAGTATATAATCAACCACCGCTTTATCCTTGATAGATACCGATGTATAGTTATCACTTAGAGGACATATCCTCCCATTAACAATACATAACTTAGATTATTTTAAGAATTCAATCATTGATTCTCCATGCTTATTTACTGAACTATCCAAGAAGGCTCTAGGGGCCATCACATCCACTTCTTTTAGGTAGTCATCAAAAGCACCTATCCTACTGTTGAAATCTCCACACACTAAAATTGCGTCAACTTCTGAATATAAATAAATCTAACTTAGAACATGATTAAAGAAAAAAGAAGCGTCCTTTCCCCATACTGACGTTTCAGGTGGCAGGTAACAGGTAAAAACAACAAAACTATAACCTGATTTTAAATGCACAAATTTTAAACCTAAAATAACATCCACCTGTTTGTCTACAACATCAATTTTGTATAATTCCACCAAGTTATTTTTAACAAAAAACCCAACCCCACCAGAGCCTTTAGGTGCTTTAACATGTTTTGTTCTATTATAACCAAACCATGTATAACCTTCCAAGTCGATTACTTTGTCATCAAATAAATGTGTCTCATTCAGCGAAATAATATCCGGATTTAAAGTATTCAAAATAACACTTCTTAATTTACAGTTACCTACAGTCCATCCGTTAACGTTCCAATGTACTAAAGAAATGGAATCTTGAGCATGGTGGGTCCGAGAAACCGTTCATCTTCCAGTATCTGGCGTGCGTCGCTGTTGCTCCTTGTCACGTTTGACAATGCATCCATTCCAATGTTATAATACTCTAAGACACGACAACTGGGGTGAAAAACACAGCAGCGAATAAACAGCAAGATGAAGTTTCACAAAAGTGCGGCGAGATTTGCACTATTGATTGGCAGTAAAAACAGCAGAGAGAAAATATTGGCGGTGTGGCCTTGGATTTGGAAAGCGGCACACCAAGTGAGGCTTACCACGAGGGTTTGGACTGGGACGACCAGGGTTTACGGCTGCTCTTGAGTAGAGGGCTGTACTTATGCTGATTTCTCTTCATAAGACACAAGTCTTTCGCCTTTTACTAAAGACTTCCATGGAGAGGAACACCAATGAGATGAACCTATTTTTGGTGGGCTCTGCTGTTTGGCTCAGCCTTGTGTACTTGTGACAAGCAAATAAGCTGTCCTTAACTAGACTTCTATTGTTATTAGCAGCTAAGAAACAGGACACAGAGGGAACATTGCCGTTTGGCTGAACCTTGTTTAATTATGAAAACCAAACAAGCTGTCTTTAACCAGCCTTAGGTGCTTCACCATGGAGCATAAGTAGCACTATTATGTCATGTCCAATTAAAAGTACTGGACCATGACAAGTGAGAACCGTCCGGGGAGGTTGCGTCGGACAGCAAACAAGTGGTGCTCATTGCTTCTCGGTCTTTTGGTTAAGACTGTGATCACCTCCGGCTAATCGGAAAACTCTGTTTGTGGCCTTGTTTTCAGTGTTTTTGGAGGATATTGTCATATATTGTTTGAAATGTTTTCAATTCCTTGTAATTTGCTCTTTTACAAAGGTAGGTAAGTTTCTTAAAACTTTATTTTAAACCTAAACTAGGTCAATTGAGTGGGGTCTCCATCATGTCAGCCAACCATGCTGGCATGCGGAGGCACCACAGCGTCCGTTTTACTTTTAAAGATAAAGATGGCAATCCATTGGTGATGTCAAGGCTTGACTTCTCCAGGAAGCTAATACAGAGAACGTTACTTTTCCTACCAGAAGATATAAATTGTATTGTTACCCTGCCTTTTAACAAAGGTTTCAATGTAAGCTTTCACTCTGCCAGTGTTCTCAGAGACTTCTGGAATAGATATGAAATTCAATGTTGAGAAACTGACTGACAATGCCTTTAAAACAGTCATTGTCAGAATGTTCAATGACATTTGTTTGTGGCTGGGGAGATATTGCACTGTGAAAGGCCAGGCTACCAAGGTGAGGGATGAGGATGGAATCTGGAAATGCGCGTGGAGGGTCCCCATACACCAATGTCAGGACCCTCAGGGCTTCCAGGACTTGAAACATCTGCCATCAATGATAGTTGATAGTCGGTAACAACGGAGGCTACATCCACTACCAGGGACAGCCCAAGCTCTGCCGCAAGTGTGGTGAGCATGGGCACCTGGCAGAAGCATGTCAATAGATAATTTGTGGGAAATGTAGAGAAATTGGGCATACCTTTGAGGAGTGTAGCAATGGCAGGAAGTGTAATCTTTGTGGAGAAACAAACCACCTCTTCAGAGATTGCCCAAAGTCTTTTGCCAACAAACTGAAAGCAACAAAGGTAGTCGCAAAGGAACAAAATGGCGGACCAGGTGAACCATTTAGAGAGCTGTTTGAAGAAGCCGAGCTGGGAAATTCAAATCTCACTCCAAATCCTGTGATTGGGAGAGGAGGAGGGGCCTGTAACTGCCCAATCAGAGGAGAGGGGTGAGAAAGATGGGGCAGTGCAGGCAGGAGACGGAGCTAGTCTAGAACATGAAAGTGACCAGTCACAAGGCAATAGCAAGGATGCCTCCCTCCCCAATGCCCAGCCGGCCAAGAGGCCTTTATCAGAAAGTCTCCTGGATTCGCAGAGAAGAGGGGAAGAGCTGGCAACTCC
The DNA here is from genome assembly GCF_031162955.1 of Sander vitreus. Lineage (NCBI taxonomy): Eukaryota > Metazoa > Chordata > Actinopteri > Perciformes > Percidae > Sander > Sander vitreus. The sequence goes on along the minus strand of NW_027595469.1, from coordinate 63,239 downwards.
TCAGACAGTTTATCTGTGGGGGAGCCCAGAGTCTTCCCCCCCAATTCCCCAAATGAGGTCTCTTTCCTAAACATAGCTCTGCAATCAACCCCCAAGGACTCAAACTTAAATGCAACCTTGCAACAAAGGCCCACCCCCAGAGTCCAACCGGGAAATGAAGCTCAAACCCTTCCTTTTTCACCAATAGGAGTGAAGGAAGAGCTCCATTCACAAGCCATTTTAAGACAATTTAACATTGCAATTCCCCTCTTAGTCCTTTAAAATGTCATACTTGTTATTTATAATCATACTCATGACACTTACCTTCTCAACCATAAATGTGAGAAGTGTGAAGTCGAGAGTTAGAGCCAAGACTGTTTTATCCTTTCTTAACTCTTTGAAGTCGGATGTGTTTTTAATACAGGAGTGTGGCCTGCCGTTTTTAAACCATTAAAGAGATTGGGAGGAGTTATGGCAACAAACATCGATATGGAGCGGATCAAATCAGAACAAAAATGATGGCGTGGCCATTCTAATCAAAAAAACCCTAGTCTTGGTGAAGGGTAGCACAGTGGTGAGAGATGGCCGGGCACTTTTAGCACACTTGACTTATATGGGAAGAGATTTTAACGTCTTAAATATTTATGGTTTTAATGATAAAAATGACAGTTATGACCTTTTAGAAGACCTGCAGTTCCACATGCTAGGTAGGGCACCACTAGTTGTAGGGGGTGATTTTAATTGTACTCTAAGCAGGAATGACAGGAAAGGAGCAGGGGAAGATCTTAAAATTGACAAAACATTGGTTTTATTACGGGACATATGCAAAGATTTTAAACTTGTCGACTGTTTTAGGACCATGCATCCCAGAGAGCAAGGCTTCACCTGGTTCAGTGGTGATGGCACCAGAGCCTCTCGCATAGATTACATTTTATCACGCGATTGCCCACCAATGAATGCTAGATTGGAACCTGTTTTCTTTTCTGACCACGCAATGCTTTCCTGCACCCTCTCACTGTCTTCTGAGGTGATATTAGGAAGTGGTCTGTGGAAGCTCAACTGTTCCCTTTTAGAGGATAGGGAGTTAGTTAGTCAGTATCGGGAGCAGTACCTTGAGTGGCAGACCCTTCAAGACTTTTACGATACACATGCACATTGGTGGGAAATGGTAAAAAGACGGACCCAGACCTTCTTTAGACAGACAGGTAAGAGAAAGAAAGATAGGGACGACAGATGCATGTTATGACTGCAAAAACAACTTCAGCTGGTATTTTAAACTAAACCAACAAGGGATGGATCGAAATGAAGACATGAAACAAATTAAAGGAGAGATGTCCCTTTTAGCAGAAATTAAAAGCAAGGGTGTCATTTTAAGAAGCAAAGAAATAGAGGAAGGGGAAAAGTGTATAAGATACTTCTTTAAGAACATAGTAAATAAAGGAGGGGGCATTTTAAGCTTAAAAAAAGAAAATGGCTGCACTGCTAAAACAACAGAGGAAATCAAAGACACAATTGAAAACTTTTATACAGAACTATATAGAGAAAAACTGGTTCAAAGAGACAGCATGATGGAAGTTTTAAAATTCATTGAGCAAACGGTAGACGACAGAATGCTTTTAACCCAGGATTTTACTATTCTCGAGTTAAATGAATGCATCAAGAGTTTTAGAACAGGGAAGTCCCCAGGAGAAGACAGACTTCCCTTAGAATTTTATCTAACATTTTGGGACATTTTAGCACCTAAAAGATGTTTTTAGCGATTTTTAAAAACTTGAATAACTTCCTGACAGCTTTAGAGTAGGGATAGTGACCCTCCTTTACAAAGACAAAGACAAGACTGACCTGAGAAATTGGAGACCCATCACACTTTTAAATTTTGATTGTAAACTTTTTAGTAAACTTTTAGCATCACGCACGTCTTTGTTTTTAGAAGGGCTGATCCACCCGGATCAAGCCTGTGCCATACCAGGGAGGAAGATCACCGACAGCCTCGTACTGATCCGAGACACCATCTGTTATGCGAGAGACAGAAACATCCGGCTAATAGTCCTAAATTTAGATTTTGAGAAAGCTTTTGATCAGGTCTCGCACCAATACCTTTTCCAGGTACTGCAAAAAATGGGTTTCCCAAGAAGGTTTATAGCCTGGGTTTACTGTACCGGGGTATTACCAGCAAATTCCTTGTTAATGGGAATCTGACAAAAGCAGTCAATATCAACTGCGGTGTCCGTCAGGGGCGTCCGTTATCTGCCCTCCTTTATGTTATTTTCATCGAACCACTGGCACAGATCTTGAGAATGGACAAACAAATCAATGGGGTAGGAGTGCCAGGGAGCGGGGGACTTGCGACAAAGTGCATTTTATATATGGACGATATTAACATTTTATGCACTGACCTTTTATCTGTCAACAGGACTCTAGACTTGACCGACTGGTTTGGGCGGGCCTCTGGGTCAAAACTAAATAGAAGCAAGACCCTAGCCCATTTTTATGTACCGTGGACAGCTACTGAGATGACAGGACTCCCCCTGACTGTGACCCAGACCGACCAAAAAATACTTGGGGTCAAATTTGATAGGGAGGGGAGAGGGAAAACAAATTGGCCAGACATGGTAGGGAAAGTTAGGCAGAGATTAGGGTACTGGAGACTTAGAGGACTGACACTAGAAAGAAAGGTTTTAATCATCAAGGCAGTGATTTTACCTTTGCTTTTACTCATCAGCTCTGTTTTTATCCCACCCAGAAAAGTGATTTTAGACCTGCAACGAGCCATCTGAAATGCTAAGACAGCAGCTATGGCACGGTTCTGGATGGGATCATATCTCAGAAGACTGAAAATTTTACTCTCTGATCTTAAAGTACCTGTGTCTTTTATCCTGCCGCCAACCTGTGCTTTTATCTAGACCTTTTTAAAACGGTTTCACCTTGAGCAAGAAGATCTGTATGTTTTAACAAATCTTCGCTCTCTCATTTCAGTTGTGCAAGAGCGGGAACCAGTGAGTCCAGTGCGTGGGCTGGCATTTGGCGAGGCCTCAACTGTTTGGCACAACATGAACCATTCGGCTCTCCCAAACAGACTCCGGGACCTGTCATGGATGGTGGCTCATGAGATCCTCCCCGTCAGGTCCGTCATGCACTCCCGGGGCATGTCAGCGCACTCAACCTGCCCCCGACCAGGTTGTGGCGAGCTGGAGTCGGTGAGGCATTTGCTCTGGGAGTGCAGCGCTGCCGTAGACCAGTGGGCAATGGCCGGCTCCTTGCAATTCCCGTACTTACCAGCAAGGGAGGTCCTCACAGCACAGCTAGTGCTGTATGGGATCAGCCCAAAGAAACAGATGCCAGCATGTGACTTTGCAAATCAGTGGCTCACCCTGGCTGCCATCAAAGACGCCATTTGGACCTCCAGAAACTTGCTGGTAAGAAAGCACATGCAGATCCCCCCCGCAGCTGTGATCAGGATGGCTGCAGCAGCGGCCCAAATGGCCCGAGCTGCAAGCGGCAGGCCAAGGACACAGCTGCAAAGAAGAATCGCCTCTGTGCCCATTCGGATGAAGGAGCCAGAGCCACACAGGACAAGGTCAAAGCAGCGGCGACCTGACTCTCCGGGTGAGGCAGGTGGGAAGGCGCAACAAGGGGAGGGTCTCCTCTGAGCACCGCAATAGGACCCCAAGAGACCCAAACGGTATTAGTATAGCCTTGTTAGGGACTCACTGCGCTTCTGCACAACTGATATTTGAAGAGAGCATTTAAACAAATGCCCTCTCTCTTAAGAGTTTTTATATGGACACTAAACACACTCTGACATGCATAAGATGACAACTTTTTGTTTACCTGAAACTTATGAAAACAACTCTTACCTGTATTACGTCTGAAAACAATTGTTTTTACTGTACTACACCTGTTTTAAATAGTTTTACAGAGTAACTTATTTATTTATCGCGTTGTATCTTAAATGGTAACTGAAATGTTGTGAATTATGTGAAGACCTTTATGAAATGTGTCTTGAACTTGTGTCAATAATAATTAAAAAAAATCTGTACTTAACTAGACTTCTGTTGTTATTAGCAGCTAAGAAACAGGACACAGAGGGAACATTGCCGTTTGGCTGAACCTTGTCCAGTTGTGAAAACCGAACCGTCTTTAACCAGCCTTAGGTGTTTCGCCATGGAGCGCTTGGGCGGGGGTTCTAAGTAGCAGCTATTGTTATGCCCAATTAAAAGTACTGGACCATGAGCTAAGATCAAGTGTACGAGGAAAGAGGACAACGGCAGATAGTTTGGGACATGGCCGCAGGAGGTGCGAAAGAGCAGACGATTCCAAAAGTCGGGCTGAGCTACACGCTAAGTCTTCGGGTGGATTATGAAGAGGAGCAAGTTCTGTCACGTGCATTATTCTGCAAGGGCGTCATTGTTGGGCAGCTAAATCTGAAGGTTGACGAGGTCTACTGCATTCAGTGGAATCAGCAGGAATGGGCTTTTGATGTCACCTTTTGGACCGAGGATGTTTATGGAAGGGTGGCAGATCGCTGCAGAGCTGAAGCTGGGGTAAGGCCTCTAGCCTTTTACAAAATTTTGAACCTGGACAGGCCGAATTTCAGGATGGTTTCTGTTCATATGTACAACCCCTTTGTGACTGACTTAGCGTTAGCTGCTTTTCTTGGGCGCTATAGCGAGGTTGTGAGTGCAAAACATGTGAAGGATCCTATGGGGTTTTGGACTGGAAGGCGGCAGTTCCAGGTTCTGCTGAACCCTGACCCACAAGGACCTAGCGGTCTTAAACACCCACCTGCTCAGTTCAGTCTTGGTGGGGATCGTGGATATCTCTTCTACTCTAGACAGCCAGCCTTTTGCAGGAGATGTAAGCAGTCTGGTCATACAGAGGCAGGCTGCACAGGATCATGCTGCCGTTTTTGTGGGCTGAAGGGTCATGAGGCTAAGGATTGCACTACTACAACTAGGGCCTGTCATGGATGCGGGGGACTGGACCACCTCTACTGGAGCTGTCCCCGTCGTAGGAGGACTTTTGCTGAGGCAACCCAGGCTACTAGTGCACCAGAAGGAGCCAAGGAGTCAGAAAAGGGACCTATACTTTTGCAGGTTGTTTCCTGGGGAAGCTGATGCAGTTTGAGCCGGTTTCGGGTCCTTCGGCAAGTGGAGGGCGAGAGGCACTCCAGGTGCAAGCGAAGTTGGATGCTGTGCCTCTGGTGAACGGAGAAGTGACAGATCTTCAGGGGCAGGAACCGGGCAGCACTGCTGAAGCGGACAGGGAGGCTCAGCTGACCTCTGACAACGTGGGGGGGTTGCCGGCTGACACTCCTGGCTCGGCCTCATGTACAGTGAAGCAGGGGGCACGGAAAGGTTCACAGGTATTCGGAGCAGGGCTTAAAACAGGTTGTGGGGAGAGGGGGTACAGTAAGAAGTCGAAGGGTGAGGGGCAGAAGCGGAAGGCCAAAGTGGGGGTTGATGGTGGACTGGGAGAGGGGCACCTAATGGGGGCTGTAAAGGAAGTAGAGGAGGGAGGGGTCCTGGAGCAGGGAAGTGGGAACACTGAAGACAGGGAGGGTGGAGAGGTGAAGGAACAATCAGGGGACATTCTAGCTGCAGCTTTGGGGCTGGAGTATGATCTCTCCCCAGATCTCTTAATGCTGTCATCTCCAGTGGGGGAAGATGCAGATACAGTAGACCTGGCAGACCATCAAATGTGCCGAATGCAGAGCCCTATTCCTGGGCTGAACAGATGGACAATGAGAATTATTACACATAGTGTGGAGGGAATGGATTCATTTTTTTTGTAACGGTCATTTATAATATAAAATGGGTACTTTTAAGGTTCTTTCTTTAAATGCAAGGGGGATGAGGGACACAGTTAAAAGAAGGGTTGTTTTTGATTTTGTGGACTCTCTACTTGTCGCCATTTGTTTTTTGCAGGAGGTGCATTTACGTGATAAGAGTGATGTTGGGAATTTTTCTGTCTTGTGGAAAACCAAATATCAGTGCACACTGAACTGCCCGTCTTTCGCCTTTTACTAAAGATTTCCGTGGAGAAGAACACCAATGAGTTGAACCTATTTTTGGTGGGCTCTGCTGTTTGGCTGAGCTTTGTGTACTTGTGAAAAGCAAATAAGCTGTCCTTAACTAGACTTCTGTTGTTATTAGCAGCTAAGAAACAGGACACAGAGGGAACATTGCCGTTTGGTTGAACCTTGTCCAATTGTGAAAATCAAACAAGCTGTCTGTAACCAGCCTTAGGTGCTTCACTATGGAGCGCTTGGGTGGGGGTGCTAAGTAGCAGCTATAGTTATGCCCAATTAAAAGTACTGGACCATGACAAGTGCGAACTGTCTGGGGAGGTTGCGTCAGACAGCAAACAGGTGGTCCCTTTTGATTCTCCCCTTCAAATCAAACTCAACCCTCCTTATCACCCCATCCACCCCACTATCCCTGTTCTTCCTTACCAGGTCTTGCCTAGCCCACCACAAGCTCCTCTTCACAATGCTAACAATCAACCACATAAGGAAATTTGCACTCCCCAAGCCCACCCCTCTGTCCACCCTATCCCATGTCAGTTTGAGACCAGAAACCACCTGAATCCACATCCCTGCCCTGCCCCAAACCACACCAGCAAATGGACAATCCCACATGACATTTCTGTCTCGTCCTCTGAGCATGCTGACCTAGGACAGACAGGGGATCTCGCCAAACCATGCCTATACATTACATCTCGTACTGGCAGACACCTGTGAAGGCACAACCAATTAAGATCCTTAAGTCCATTGTCAAGCCCCCTTGGCTGGATCCCCCTCCAAATCCTAGATGGGGTACCAACCACAGGAGGCACAACCACTCTCTTTCTGACCTCTCTGTAGAGGACAATGTGATCCAGCCTTACTGCTGTGTCTGAAACCTCTGGATGAGCCCGCAGCCACCTGGCTGCATGGAGGTAGTGCCACGGCAACTGCTCCACCCGTGGTGCCAAATTGCTCCAGACCATCAGTCTTCTGGCCTGATAGGCGAAATAGAGCCTTAAGAAGTAGCCTGATGGATGCTCTACCGGAGCTGACAACTCCCTACACAAAAATGAAACAAACATGCAGTCCAGCTTCAGCGGGAGGTGTGGCACATCTCTCCCCCCTGGTTCTATATCAGCCATCATGCGGGCCCTCGCCACATACTCATATCTCCCACCCCACAGGAAACTAAAAACAAGACACATAAGAGGCCTCCTCATACCGACTGGCAATGGGTATATGTACGCCAAATACAAGAGAGACGGCAATACATCCACCTTCAGAACTAGTACCTTCCCTATAAAAGTCAGGCACCTTCCCTTCCAGAGTGTGAGCTTCTTCTGGACTGCCAGAATTCGCCCGGACCAGTTGGTCGTTGCACTGTGAACTCTGTCAAAGCTGACCCCTAGTACCTTCAGTGGTCCTGTGCAGAGCGACAGCCCCCCTAGTACCTTCATCTCGCCTTTCCAACATCCAAAGAACTTCACAGAGGACTTGGCACAATTTAGTTTTGCCCCCGCCACCTGACCATATTCCTGGAGGATCTCCAGGGATCGAATCAGGCATGCCTCACTGTCCAGCAGCAGAGTGGTATCATCCGCATACTGAGACAGCTTGACCCCAAGTCATCCGCTGCCAGGTACCAGAAAACCTTTCACACCTGTGTCAGCCCGAATGGCTGCCGCCAGGGGCTCCATGTAGAGCAGAGGCGAGAGCGGACACCCCTGCCTCACCCCTGAGTACACCCTGAAAACATCCCCAAGGTGACTGTTAACAGAAACTGTACTCCCCATCCCTTTGTACAATATGCGTAACCACCTTATAAACCCCTGGCCAAAACCTAACCTCTTTAGTACCCTGAACATAAAACCCCAGTGAACCCTGTCAAAAGCCTTTGCCTGGTCAAGCGCAACAACCATAAGTGGCACCTGCCTGTACTCTGCCCAGGCAACAGCATCCCGAATGAGCTGAAGATTCCATCTCAATGAGCGCCCTGCCACTCCACATGTCTGGTCTACATGGACCACATGAGGAAGCGCCGTACCCAATCGATCAGCCAGGACCTTTGCCAGGAGTTTATAATCCACACACAGCATTGTTAGTGGCCGCCAGTTCCCCAGGTTGGTGTGATCTCCCTTCTTAAACAGAAGGGAGATGACCCCCGTGGCCAATGACCCTCCCATCACACCTGTGCGGAATATTTTGGACAACACCTCCAAAACTACAGGCCCGAGTAAATCCCAAAACTTAAGATAAAACTCCACCGGAAGCCCATCAATACCAGGCACCTTCTGCCTGTTCATTCTACTTAGAGCATCCTTAAGCTCCACAAGAGTGATCGGGGCCTCCATAGTCTGCGCTATATCAGATGGAACCCGTTGGGTCAGCACATCCAAAAAAGCCTCCCTCCCCCCCTCGCATCTATCTCCTTCTCCCTAAACCTCGCATGGAAATAGTCAGTGGCAACTTGCACCATCTCAACTTCTCCTTCCACAACCCTGCCCTGCTTGTCCCTAACCCCTGTCACCACCGTATTTGCCCTATCAGCCCTTATAGAGCCAAATAAGGCTGCAGAACACGTCTCAAATCCCTCAAGGAAAATACAACGCGACTGCAACAGGTACGCCCGGGCCTTACCCTCAAAAACCTCCCTCAATTGCTCTTTCAGGGAGACACAAGCCCGCTGATTTACAGTACCACCACTGTTTCCCCTGGCGTACTTGAGCTCAAGAAGGTACTGCAGTCGAAGCACCTCCCTCTTCGCCACCCTCACCTTCCTTTTACAATACTGGACACGAAAAATACTTAATGCGCTCCTTGGCTACCTCCCATCACTCTATCACCCCAGAACACATTGGTCTGAGTCCTAGCAGGCCTTTGAAAAATCTGTTCGAAAAACGCCTCCTCCAAAATACTGATATTAAGGCGCCAGTACCCAGGTCCAAAAATTGCCATCCACGAGCATACCTCAAACAGTAGCCCATCGTGATCAGAAAAAAACATAGGGAGCATTGTACCTGCCAATAGACCATAAGACCTCGCAAAAAACACATAATCCAAACACTTTACTATTCCACGTAAGTTACGCCATGTGGGCCCATCTAACTGCGGCTTACCACCCTTGCCCCATCAACCAATCCATGTGTGGCCATTAGGTTGGAAATGAAAATGCTGCTGGAATCCACCTGTTTCCCTAACTCTTGATTAAAATCCCCACCTAAGATAACCTGCCTATTAGTGACAAGGTCTGGCTCCACCAACCCAAACATGTCTTGCCTTTCTGCTGGGGTTTGTGGTCCATACACTACAACAACTCGCATCTTGGCTGTCCCCCATGTGATGTCTGCTCCCATTATTCTCCCCTGAACAATAACAAAAGTGGACTCCACCCATATCTCTTTGACCCCAAATAAAATTCCAACCCCCGTAGAGTGCACCCCCCCCCCCCCATGCTCCACACTGAGTCACCCTTCGTCCACTCCCTTGAAAAATTCCCAACATCACTCTTATCACGGAAATGTAGAGAGTCTACAAAATCAAAAACAACCCTTCTTTTAACTGTGTCCCTCATCCCCCTTGCATTTAAAGAAAGAACCTTAAAAGTACCCATTTTATATTATAAATGACCGTTACAAAAAAAATGAATCCATTCCCTCCACACTATGTGTAATAATTCTCATTGTCCATCTGTTCAGCCCAGGAATAGGGCTCTGCATTCGGCACATTTGATGGTCTGCCAGGTCTACTGTATCTGCATCTTCCCCCACTGGAGATGACAGCATTAAGAGATCTGGGGAGAGATCATACTCCAGCCCCAAAGCTGCAGCTAGAATGTCCCCTGATTGTTCCTTCACCTCTCCACCCTCCCTGTCTTCAGTGTTCCCACTTCCCTGCTCCAGGACCCCTCCCTCCTCTACTTCCTTTACAGCCCCCATTAGGTGCCCCTCTCCCAGTCCACCATCAACCCCCCACTTTGGCCTTCCGCTTCTGCCCCTCACCCTTCGACTTCTTACTGTACCCCCCTCTCCCCACAACCTGTTTTAAGCCCTGCTCCGAATACCTGTGAACCTTTCCGTGCCCCCTGCTTCACTGTACATGAGGCCGAGCCAGGAGTGTCAGCCGGCAACCCCCCCACGTTGTCAGAGGTCAGCTGAGCCTCCCTGTCCGCTTCAGCAGTGCTGCCCGGTTCCTGCCCCTGAAGATCTGTCACTTCTCCGTTCACCAGAGGCACAGCATCCAACTTCGCTTGCACCTGGAGTGCCTCTCGCCCTCCACTTGCCGAAGGACCCGAAACCGGCTCAAACTGCATCAGCTTCCCCAGGAAACAACCTGAAAAAGTATAGGTCCCTTTTCTGACTCCTTGGCTCCTTCTGGTGCACTAGTAGCCTGGGTTGCCTCAGCAAAAGTCCTCCTACGACGGGGACAGCTCCAGTAGAGGTGGTCCAGTCCCCCGCATCCATGACAGGCCCTAGTTGTAGTAGTGCAATCCTTAGCCTCATGACCCTTCAGCCCACAAAAACGGCAGCATGATCCTGTGCAGCCTGCCTCCCGTATGACCAGACTGCTTACATCTCCTGCAAAAGGCTGGCTGTCTAGAGTAGAAGAGATATCCACGATCCCCACCAAGACTGAACTGAGCAGGTGGGTGTTTAAGACCGCTAGGTCCTTGTGGGTCAGGGTTCAGCAGAACCTGGAACTGCCGCCTTCCAGTCCAAAACCCCATAGGATCCTTCACATGTCTTGCACTCACAACCTCGCTATAGCGCCCAAGAAAAGCAGCTAACGCTAAGTCAGTCACAAAGGGGTTGTACATATGAACAGAAACCATCCTGAAATTCGGCCTGTCCAGGTTCAAAATTTTGTAAAAGGCTAGAGGCCTTACCCCAGCTTCAGCTCTGCAGCGATCTGCCACCCTTCCATAAACATCCTCGGTCCAAAAGGTGACATCAAAAGCCCATTCCTGCTGATTCCACTGAATGCAGTAGACCTCGTCAACCTTCAGATTTAGCTGCCCAACAATGACGCCCTTGCAGAATAATGCACGTGACAGAACTTGCTCCTCTTCATAATCCACCTGAAGACTTAGAGTGTAGCTCAGCCCGACTTTTGGAATCGTCTGCTCTTTCGCACCTCCTGCGGCCATGTCCCAAGCTATCTGCCGTTGTCCTCTTTCCTCGAACACTTGATCTTAGCTCATGGTCCAGTACTTTTAATTGGGCATAACTATAGCTGCTACTTAGCACCCCCGCCCAAGCGCTCCATGGCGAAACACCTAAGGCTGGTTAAAGACAGCTTGTTTGGTTTTCACAACTGGACAAGGTTCAGTCAAATGGCAATTTTCCCTCTGTGTCCTGTTTCTTAGCTGCTAATAACAACAGAAGTCTAGTTAAGTATAGCTTATTTGCTTTTCACAAGTACACAAGGCTGAGCCAAACAGCAGAGCCCACCAAAAATAGGTTCAACTCATTGGTGTTCCTCTCCACGGAAGTCTTTAGTAAAAGGCGAAAGATGGGCAGTTCAGTGTGCATTGATATTTGGTTTTCCATAAGAAGAAGAAGGGTGCACCGTTCCCGGCATCGCTGCAATACCAGGTCGATGCATGGAGTGAATGGAGCAAGCCCCTTTTTCAACTCCCATTGCTAAAATCCATTTAATATGTTGTCCCCTGATAGAGGACATATCAGATATTAAACTGATAAGAACAGATTTAGTTTTGTTAAAACATACACATCTTCTTGCTCAAGGTGAAACCGTTTTAAAAAGGTCTGGATAAAAGCATAGGTTGGCGGCAGGATAAAAGACACAGGTACTTTAAGATCAGAGGGTAAAATCTTCAGTCTTCTGAGATATGACCCCATCCAGAACCGTGCCATAGCCGCTGTCTTAGCATTTCTGGATGGGGCCGTGGCTGCTGTTATGTGTATAGCTGTAAATCTGCTCCCTAAAAACAATAACAGGTCCGGCACTCCTTTCCCTACTTTCTCCTTTGGCTTCTTCATCACGCTTCTCTGCACTCGTTCCCACTTGGACCCCCACAGGAAATAAAAGATGGCTCGTTCCAGGTCTAAAATCACTTTTCTGGGTGGGATAAAAACAGAGCTGATGAGTAAAAGCAAAGGTAAAATCACTGCCTTGATGATTAAAACTTTTCCTTCTAGTGTCAGTCCTCTAAGTCTCCAGTACCCTAGTCTCTGCCTAACTTTCCCTAGGAAAGGAGGGCAGATAACGGACACCCCTGACGGACACCGCAGTTGATATTGACTGCTTTTGTCAGATTCCCGTTAACAAGGAATTTGCTGGTAATACCCCGGTACAGCAATCCCACCCAGGCTATAAACCTTCTTGGGAAACCCATTTTTCGCAGTACCTGGAAAAGGTATTGGTGCGAGACCCGATCAAAAGCTTTCTCAAAATCTAAATTTAGGACTATTAGCCGGATGTTTCTGTCTCTCGCATAACAGATGGTGTCTTGGATCAGTACGAGGCTGTCGGTGATCTTCCTCCCTGGTATGGCACAGGCTTGATCCGGGTGGATCAGCCCTTCTAAAAACAAAGACGTGCGTGATGCTAAAAGTTTACTAAAAAGTTTATAATCAAAATGTAAAAGTGTGATGGGTCTCCAATTTCTCAGGTCAGTCTTGTGTTTGTCTTTGTAAAGGAGGGTCACTATCCCTACTCTAAAGCTGTCAGGAAGTTGTTCAAATTTAAAACCATCATGCTGTCTCGTTGAACCAGTTTTTCTCTATATAGTTCTGTATAAAAGTTTTCAATTGTGTCTTTGATTTCCTCTGTTGTTTTAGCAGTGCAGCCATTTTCTTTTAAGCTTAAGATGCCCCCTCCTTTATTTACTATGTTCTTAAAGAAGTATCTTATACACTTTTCCCCTTCCTCTATTTCTTTGCTTCTTAAAATGACACCCTTGCTTTTAATTTCTGCTAAAAGGGACATCTCTCCTTTAATTTGTTTCATGTCTTCATTTAGATCCATCCCTTGTTGGTTTAGTTTAAAATAGGAGTCGTTTTTTCAGTCCCAACATGCGTCTGTCGTCCCTATCTTTCTTTCTCTTACCTGCCTGTCTAAAGAAGGTCTGGGTCCGTCTTTTTACCATTTCCCACCAATGTGCACGTGTATCGTAAAAGTCTTGAAGGGTCTGCCACTCGAGGTACTGCTCCTGATACTGACTAACTCCCTATCCTCTAAAAGGGAACAGTTGAGCTTCCACAGACCACTTCCTAATATCACCTCAGAAGACAGTGAGAGGGTGCAGGAAAGCATTGCGTGGTCAGAAAAGAAAACGGGTTCCAATCTAGCATCCATTGGTGGGCAATCGCGTGATAAAATGTAATCTATGCGAGAGGCTCTGGTGCCATCACCACTGAACCAGGTGAAGCCTTGCTCTCTGGGATGCATGGTTCTAAAACAGTCGACAAGTTTAAAATCTTTGCATATGTCCCATAATAAAACCGATGTTTTGTCAATTTTAAGATCTTCCCCTGCTCCTTTCCTGTCATTCCTGCTTAGAATACAATTAAAATCACCCCCTACAACTAGTGGTGCCCTACCTAGCATGTGGAACTGCAGGTCTTCTAAAAGGTCATACCTGTCATTTTTATCATTAAAACCATAAATATTTAAGACATTAAAATCTCTTCCCATAAAAGTCAAGTGTGCTAAAAGTGCCCGGCCATCTCTCACCACTGTGCTACCCTTCACCAAGACTAGGGGGTTTTTGATTAGAATGGCTAATTTGATCCGCTCCATATCGATGTTTGTTGCCATAACTCCTCCCAATCTCTGTAATGGTTTAAAAATGGCAGACCACACTCCTGTATTAAAAACACATCCGACTTCAAAGAGTTAAGAAAGGATAAAACAGTCTCGGCTCTAACTCTCGACTTCAAACTTCTCACATTTATGGTTGAGAAGGTAAGTGTCATGAGTATGATTATAAATAACAAGTGTGACATTTTAAAGGACTAAGAGGGGAACTGCAATGTTAAAATGTCTTAAAAGAGGCAGTTAGTCAATGGCTTGTGAATGGAGCTCTTCCTTCACTCCTCTCCCCCGTCACCCATTTCTTGTTCTCCAATCACAGGAGTGGAGTGAGATTTGAATTTCCCAGCTCGGCTTCTTCAAACAGCTCTCTAAATGGTTCACCTGGTCCGCCATTTTGTTGCTTTGCGACTACCTTTGCTGCTTTCAGTTTGTTGGCAAAAGACTTTGGGCAATCTCTGAAGAGGTGGTTTGTTTCTCCACAAAGATTACACTTCCTGCCATTGCTACACTCCTCAAAGGTATGCCCAATTTCTCTACATTTCCCACAAATTATCTGTTGACATGCTTCTGCCAGATGCCCATGCTCACCACACTTGCGGCAGAGCTTGGGCTGTCCCTGGTAGTGGATGTAGCCTCTGTTGTTACCGAGAACTATCATTGATGGCAGATGTTTCAGGTCCTGGAAGCCCTGAGGGTCCTGACATTGGTGTATGGGGACCCTCCACGCGCAATTCCAGATTCCATCCTCTCACCTTGGTAGCCTGGCCTTTCACAGTGCAATATCTCCCCAGCCACAAACAAATGTCATCCGCATTCACTGATCTGTCTCATTGAACATTCTGACAATGACTGTTTTAAAGGCATTGTCAGTCAGTTTCTCAACATTGAAAGTGGAAAAGTGGTGTTTTTCATTTTCATATCTATTCCAGAAGTCTCTGAGAACACTGGCAGAGCGAAAGCTTACATCAAAACCTTTGTTAAAAGGCAGGGTAACAATACAATTTATATCTTCTGGTAGGAAAAGTAACGTTCTCTGTATCAGCTTCCTGGAAAAGTCAAGCCTCGACATTACCAATGGATTGCCATCTTTATCTTTAAAAGTAAAACAGACACTGTGGTGCCGCCACATGCCAGCATGGTTGGCTGACATAATGGAGACCCCACTCAATTGACCTAGTTGAGGTCAAAAAATAAAGTTTTAAGAAACTTACCTACCTTTGTGAAAGAGCAAATTACAAGGAATTTTAACAATTTCAAACAATATGTGACAATATCCTCCAAAAACACAGAAAACAAGGCCACAAACAGGCAGAGTTTCCCGATTAACCGGAGGTGATCGCAGTCTTAACCAAAAGGCCGAGAAGCAATGAGCACCACCTGTTTGCTGTCCGACGCAACCTCCCCGGACGGTTCTCACTTGTCATGGTCCAGTACTTTTAACTGGGCATAACAATAGCTGCTACTTAGCACCCCCGCCCAAGCGCTCCATGGTGAAGGACCTAAGGCTGGTTACAGACAGCTTGTTTGGGTTTCACAACTGGACAAGGTTCAGCCAAACGGCAATGTTCCCTCTGTGTCCTGTTTCTTAGCTGCTAATAACAATAGAAGTCTAGTTAAGGACAGCTTATTTGCTTTTCACAAGTACACAAGGCTGAGCCAAACAGCAGAGCCTGCTGCTATGCCATCAATCATAGTGGAAAAGTAGCACATTTGTTGCCTTTCTGCTTACTTCTTGACTAATAAAGCATGCAACAGTTTAAAATCACAGGAAGAAACTGACTGCGATGGCTGGGAATCAAAGCCAGGTCAACTGCTTGGAAGGCAGCTATGCTCACCACTATATGACTATCGCTGGAAAGAAAATCCATTCACTGCAAATCATGCAACTGGATATCTGTGTATTTTTACATTTTTCTATATTTATTTGTTACATTTTGTTTTACAAAGTGTGGTCATTTTTATTTTGTGTTTTAGAATTAGGTTGTTTTTTAATAAAATATATTGAAAGCATCACTGTGACTGTCTTTATTTGATTGAGGAAGTAAAAGTCTTAAAAAATGAAATAAAATTAAACAAAAAATGAAATAAAATTAAACATATATATATATATATATATATATATATATATATATATATATATATATATATATAGTGCTTTGGAATTTTGTATCATTATATAATAATAACAATAATATATAAATACAGGTGCTGGTCATATAATTAGACTATCATGAAAAAGTTGATTTATTTCAGTAATTGCATTCAACAAGTGAAACTTGTATAATGTATACATTCATTCCACACAGACTGATATATTTCAAGTGTTTATTTCTTTTAATTTTGATGATTAGAACTGACAACTAATGAAAACCCCAAATTCAGTATCTCAGAAAATTAGAATATTGTGACAAGGTTCAATATTGAAGACACCTGGTACCACACTCTAATCAGCTGATTAACTCAAAACACCTGCAAAGGCTTTTAAATGGTCCCTCAGTCTAGTTCTGTAGGCTACACAATCATGGGGAAGACTGCTGACTTGACAGCTGCCCAAAAGACAACTATTGACACCTTGCACAAGGAGGGCAAGACACAAAAGGTCATTGCTAAAGAGGCTGGCTGTTCACAGAGCTCTGTGTCCAAGCACATTAATAGAGAGGTGAAGGGAAGGAAAAGATGTGGTAGAAAAAAGTGTACAAGCAATAGGGATAGCTGCAGCCTGGAGAGGATTGTAAAACAAAACCCATTCAAAAATGTGGGGGAGATTCACAAAGAGTGGACTGCAGCTGGAGTCAGTGCTTCAAGAACCACCACGCACAGACATATGCAAGACATGGGTTTCAGCTGTCGCATTCCTTATGTCAAGCCACTCTTGTACAAGACACAGCGTCAGAAGCGTCTCGCCTGGGCTAAAGACAAAAAGGACTGGACTGTTGCCGAGTGGTCCAAAGTTATGTTCTCTGATGAATGTACATTTTGCATTTCCTTTGGAAATCAAGGTCCCAGAGTCTGGAGGAAGAGAGGAGAGGCACAGAATCCACGTTGCTTGAAGTCCAGTGTAAAGTTTCCACAGTCAGTGATGGTTTGGGGTGCCATGTCATCTGCTGGTGTTGGTCCACTGTGTTTTCTGAGGTCCAGGGTCAACGCAGCCGTCTACCAGGAAGTTTTAGAGCACTTCATGCTTCCTGCTGCTGACCAACTTTATGGAGATGCAGATTTCATTTTCCAACAGGACTTGGCACCTGCACACAGTTCCAAAGCTACCAGTACCTGGTTTAAGGACCATGGTATCCCTGTTCTTAATTGGCCAGCAAACTCGCCTGACCTTAACCCTATAGAAAATCTATGGGGTATTGTGAAGAGGATGATGCGATGCTCCAGACCCAACAATGCAGAAGAGCTGAAGGCCACTATCAGAGCAACCTGGGCTCTCCTAACACCTGAGCAGTGCCACAGACTGATCCACTCCATGCCACGCCGCATTGCTGCAGTCATTCAGGCAAAAGGAGCCCCAACTAAGTATTGAGTGCTGTACATGCTCATACTTTTCATGTTCATACTTTTCAGTTGGCCAACATTTCTAAAAATCCTTTTTTTGTATTGGTCTTAAGTAATATTCTAATTTTCGGAGATACTGAATTTGGGATTTTCATTAGTTGTCAGTTATAATCATCACAATTAAAAGAAATGAACATTTGAAATATATCACACTGTGTGTGATGAATGAATATAATATACAAATTTCACTTTTTGAATGGAATTACTGACATAAATCAACTTTTTCATGATATTCTAATTATATGACCAGCACCTGTATAGTATAATAATAATAATTCAACTTTTACCAGTAGCAGCATATAAAAGTATTATTGTCATAAACTTCAAATCATAAGATCTTGTCATCTTGTTATCATCCTAAAAGAAGAGCTGGAAGAGCGCCACCTAGCGAATGACGTGCCAAAGTTAGTGCTTGAGCAGTCCTGGTTAGTATATCTCCGCCTGTCACGCCGAGGCCAGTCGCGATTAAGTGTAGAAGACTTTCTTGAAGAAAAAGGAAAGGAAAAAAAATTTTCCTGACCAGAAGCCTCTCCGAAATAAGAGGGTTCGAATCCCACCTTACCCAAACAAATTGTCCTGTGTTTAGTTTTAGAACATTATGCTACAGTGTGTCTGTATTACACAAAACAATTATATATCAACTTTTTAACCGTTTTATGTTTAATTTAATTCAATATTCTTTTGAAAAATGATGTGGAAACAATTAATCTTTTAGGATGATAACAAGATGACAAGACCTTATGATTTGAAGGTTATGACAATATTACTTTTACATGCAGCTACTGGTAAAAGTTGAATTGAACTTAATAATAGTATATTATATAATGATACAAAATTCCAAAGCACTATATATATATATATATATATATATATATATATATATATATATATATATATATATATATATATATATAATTAGGGCTGTCAAACGATTAACATTTTTTAATTGCTGAAGTTCTATAGTTGATCGCGATTAATCACATGTTTTATCACAATTAAAATTCTATTATTTTGCATTTCAGAACTGTTTTTAAGTACATAATAACAATGAAAGCCATTCTTACCAGTGGATCTTGATTGGGAATCAAATGAATACAAAGAAAGTGACTTTATGAACTTGTCTATTATTTATTTACTATAAACAAATGTGTGAATCTGTCATTATTGCACAATTCCTCCAAGTACCTAATTAAAACACCACAGCAATTGACTGAGATGTAACACTAACACGTTGCTTATACAGTACAAACTAAATGGTCCAAAAACCAGATGCCACAGCAGGACATTTAACCTTTACATTTTTAACAAGGATCGACAACAATTGACTGAGATGTAACACTAACAACCACCGTTAAGGCAAACGAGTGCAAAGTCCAGCCAGAGTCAATCTAGTGTTTAGTAACTCCTAAATAATGTTGATTCCTCACTGACGTCCAGTGATCAGCGGTTAATGAGACAGAGTTTGGACTCTGCAGCTGTTCCAGTTTAGCTGCTTTCTCCCTGGAGTACAGGCTGTGTATGGTGAAACTACTGTCCCCCTCGATGGCAGTGTATAAGACGTATCAGAACATGCCAACCGTAGTACGTTTTTAAGACCCGAGTCCTCTACGATGCTGACAGGTCTGCAGTTAGTTGCCACCCATTTTGCAAGAGCTGTAGTATTTTTTTGGGATTTGGTTTCATCCACAGGTCGGCAAGTAGCACTCTCCAAAATACTGCTTTGCCTGAGCCGCTAGCATCAAACTGTGTCACGTTAATATGCTTAGCTCGTAGGTGGTAGCTCAAGCTTGACGTGCTTCGGTGATATTTTAATTCGGCTTTACACAACGTGCATATGGCTTTGACTTGTCTACTGAGCTGTCCGGGAGTTTTTTAAAAAGAAAAGCGCCATCAGAAGTGTGTTGCTGCTGTCTTTCTCCATGCCGGCAGCCTGCCTGCATTCTGCAGCAGAAGATGTGTTATGAAGAAGTACGGCAGCGCCAAAGGGTCAAAATAGTAGCCGTTAAGCACGACGCAAAGCCCAGTGAAGTGTAAAATAAATTAATCGCATCGCGATTAACGCGCGATAACGCCCTAATATATATATGTATATATATATATGAAAAAAATGAAATTAAACATATATATATGAAAAAAATGAAATTAAACATATATATATATGTATGTTTATATATATGTATGTTTAATTTTATTTCAAAAAAAAATTCAAAAATGAAAAATGTTAAAAAATGAAATAAAATTTAAATACAAAACACAAAATAAAAATGACCACACTTTGTAAAACAAAATGTAACAAATAAATATAGAAAAATGTAAAAATACACAGATATCCAGTTGCATGATTTGCAGTGAATGGATTTTCTTTCCAGCGATAGTCATATAGTGGTGAGCATAGCTGCCTTCCAAGCAGTTGACCTGGCTTTGATTCCCAGCCATCGCAGTCAGTTTCTTCCTGTGATTTTAAAATGTTGCATACTTTATTAGTCAAGAAGTAAGCAGAAAGGCAACAAATGTGCTACTTTTCCACTATGATTGATGGCATGCAGTGAAAGGATGACAGGCAAATTCGTGAAGCGTTACCACATTTTGATCTACACGTGTTGCCCCGAGCTGTTAAAGACATGAATCTCTGCACTAAAGACCCACTGGCACTGCCATGCGGGAAAGGTCAAATGGGTCGAAGCTTCCTGAGTTCTTTCTGGCTACAACAACAAGTCTGACATACTAAATACACCACTGTAAAGAATCTAGCCAAGGCAGTTGTTGGCTCGATACGACCAGGGCTTCAATGTTAAAAATTGACCAGACACCGATTGCTCAGAAACCTTAAGTGTTACCACCGACTTAAGGAGAAAGAGCTAGCAGTATAGTTACCTCGTAACTATACTGCTAGCTCTTTCTCTCATCACAACCTCTCCAGGGCGGACCTCTGGTGGCTTTGTGGTAACAAGAAACTGCGGCCTAGACTACCACCAAGACGGACAGGTACGTGCGCCCTCACACAATCAGTTATGCCCTTCCAAATCTTCCCCTCAATAGACAATCGCTTGATGCAACAACTACCACAACATTTTACAAAAGGAGCTCTCTCACCACAAAACAACTCTCCCAGGGGGTTCATTTGACAACCGCGTATACATAGAGAGCATTGGTGTTCCCCGGGTTGTTCCAAATGAATTTAAAGCTAGAAATGAAGTTGGTGCCGGTTTCGAACAACAACACCGCACCGGACAGCAGCATCGCCAAAGCCCTCAGGCGCTGACGACCCATTTACCCGGTGGTTGGAAAATTGGTTTGGTCGCTATAGGACTCTAGTCACATCCCTACTCATATCATTGGCTACCTTCGCGGCTATTCTAGTTTGTTGTGGTTGTTGTCGCATCCCTTGTTTTAAGACCCTGCTTAATCGACTGATTACCACAGCTCTTTCTAACGAAAAGTGTCCACCCCCTTATCAGATGCCTCTTTTAGATGATGAAGCTGATTCAGACTCTGACTGTGACAATGATAATCCCCACTCTGATTTGTTAGAAATCCCTGGACAACAAGATGATTGGGTTTAGCTTGGGATTTAGCTTGGGCATTAGTCTGTTTTCCAAATCCAAGGCCACACCCATTCCCACATTGTCACAGGGCCAATATTTTCTCTCTGCTGTTTTTCCTGCCAATCAATAGTGCAAATCTCGCTGCACTTTTGTGAGACTTCATCTTGCTGTTTATTCGCTGCTGCATTTCTCACCCCAGTTGTCGTGTCTTAGAGTATTATAACGTTTTTATACCAGGAGCCCAATGAGATTTTACAGATCATTCAGTCAAACCGAGCGGTTTTTGCCACAACTCTTGGCCATGAAGTCCGCCAGCCACTGCAACAAATGTCTCTTTTGGTCCAGGTCTCAGTGTGCATCGTTATTTGGTTTTCCACAAGACAGAAGAAGGGTGCACCATTCCCGGCGGCGCTGCAATACCGGGTCGATGCGTGGAGTGAATGGAACAAGCCCCTTCACTGCATGAAAAGTGGGATTTTCGTCAGTAAGCAGCACTGTAGATTGTTGTGGAAGTTCAGGTTCACGACTACACACGGTAATTTACAGGCAACACCGAAAACTGCTGTGAACTGTCGGAAATTGACGTGGGCCTTGATTGACAGTTGTCCCCCCATGACCCGCCTCCCCCTAATTCTAGGGGAGGCTTTAACATGTAAATGAAAATGCTGTGAGCTATACAAATGCAAATCAGGATAGCAGCAGGTGGAGTTTTACCCCAGGTGACATTTTTCTAAAAGGTATTAACTTCATTTTAAGAAAATTCAGGCTCAATATAGCCTAATTGTAGACTCTTAAATTTTTGGTTGAATTGATTTATTTAATGAAAGTATGCTAGATTAATTACTGTGTATGTAATTAGAAATGGCCAATGTTATGTAAAAAATATACACAAAACCATTTATTTCAACAATTAGTTTTAATCAGGCTTTGCCATAAAGGTAAAACGTGCATTCCATGCAAACAACATCACAGTCTCCTAGAGCTCATCCACTGTGCAAAGTGGCATGACTACAATGACCTTTCTTTGGTCTTGCTCATCCAAGATTGTCTGGTGGAATGGAGACAGAGGCAGTGGCACCACTGTACAGTTTTCTAAGAGAAGTCTTTCTGCTGACACCAGGGACGTCACTAGGATTGAAAGACAGGGGGGGCTTAGCCCCAAGGCTACTTTCCCTTGCAAAATCTTACTTACAAACTCTTAACTTTAGCTTTTAGATACATCAAAGCTGCATGGGGGGGGGGGATTTACTTAGGCCAGACTGTGCTCCTGCTGAGTTCTTCTTTAGGATAAGACTTAACCGCTATCTATCTGCCCGTGTAAATGTGTGGTAAAGTAATACCATACCTAACCCCTCTCCTTACTAGGGGTGTAACGATACACGTATTCGTATTGAACCGTTCGGTACGAGACTTTTGGTTAGGTGCACATTACAAACCAAACGATTCGTTGGACTAATCCTATTTCATTTTTTAAAAAAGAGCTTAAATTGTGTGAAATATAATGTTCTCAGTGCCGCTGCACTCAACAAGGCAGCCCAAATGATGAAACAGGCAACATGCTGTCTGCCCTTCCCACTCCTAAAGACAAACACACTACTCCAGTCAGGCGTGCTACGCTGAACTAGCTCCTTGCAATATGCTTGACAAGGATTTAAAGTATGTCTGAATTTAATAACCTGATGGCAAGATGAATAAAAGTTTGAGTATGTATGTATGTATGTATGCTCATATATAGCCTAGTCTACATTTAGGCAACATCTACATACTTGTTTAATTTATTACAGCAAAGGAATGCAGAAAGTTAAGTTGGTCAGAATCAAGCATATATAATAAATATCATGAAATCATTTAGTTTAGGCTCTCTCTCTCCTAAAATATCTTCCAGTATCCATTTGTTCAATGAATTGAGGGTTATACTGGTACAATAGCATTAACAGTGACACTATGATATTTAGGGACTGATATTGTTTTAATACTATAGAGATAGCAGGCTATATTAATGGTAAAGAATAGAGAGCTTCGGATACCTTACTAGACGAGCTGTTTCTTGTATTTCACTCGTTTACACTAGCTAGACTATTGGTTTCTATAGCCAACTAAAATATTCCTTTATCTTTACCTCAAGTAAATGTAGCTAAAGTGAAGCAAGTAAAAGTCACTAACAACAACTTACAATTTCACTCTGTATCACTCACTGTGTGTGCGGTACATAGACTGTATATTAAACAGTATATTATACAGTCTATGGTGCGGTAGCAAGTCCAGACCAAAGATTAGCGACGAGACAAGATATATCCTGCAGCTCCTTGTAACACAGCGGTCTGCAGCGTTCTGAAAGCTGCCAGTTTAAACTAATGAGAAGAGACAAGACGGTGTATCATCTTCATAGCCATTCTTTGTACTTCTGTCTAACTGTCGACTTTCCGGCTTTTTTGTAGCTGGACATATAATTTGTTGTTTCTAATTATGAATTTGGATAATGTTAATGATAGTGAGATACTTGCTACAGTTGCATTTCGAGTGATCGAGTGAAATCGGCGAAAACATTTTATTTCTCCGATTTACTGCTTTGTTTTAATGCTGCCTGGCGCTCTCTCTCTTCAGTAACTCTCTACCTCGCTCGTCCACATACTGTTACTGTGCAAGCGGACGCTCGTAAGCCTCTCTCTAAAACAGCCATCTCCACCAGTCGACAGTTTGTGAAATAAAAATAAAACAGACTGCAGTGCACGACGACACCAACAGATGAATGGTGAAGGAAGATTGATTCCACGTAGTGAGTGATACAGAGTGCACTGTAAAAAAATAAAAATCTTATTATTTGGGGGGGCTTAGGAACATTTTGGGGTAGCTTCAGCACCCCTAAAATAGGCCTAACGACGTCCCTGGCTGACACCAAAACACTGTGCTTCGCATAAAGCATATCAGCTGTGTCAGTGCATTACAAAGTCCCAACCATTTGTCTTCTTAAAATACTGGCAAATTCAGCACCACATTCACATGTCCATATGAAGCTGTTGGCTCTGCTAAAATGGCCTCATAATCTGGACTTCAATTGTCCTATTGTTATTAAACTTTCCCAGTATTCCTTTAAAACCCACTGTAATTCACATCCACACCAGTCTGTGCGCTGTTCGCACCCTGCTGGTTAATCTGCCTCCTCTTTGTCTTTCTCTATCACTCTGCCCCTACCCCCCCTCACTGCTTTGATTTGAATAATAGTGGAGGGAGATGACTCCTCCGAGAGTTAGAGCAAAAGCTTCCAAAGTATGGAGTATTTCAGGCCAGCTGGTAAAAGAGTTGTCTGTCCACTCTGTCAAACTTCACTTGTTTATCACGGGAGTCCAACCACGCACCTAAAAAGGAAACACACAGGAGTTGTTCCAGATGTGCGGAGCGTTTTCATTTTTTAACTCCATGTCACCTCCGGGGCGCCGTAAAGATGCGCCCACAGAAAACATACACTGTAAGAAAAGTCTGTAAATATATGGCACAATGTACCTTGTTAATGTGAAGGAATTTTCCGTAATATTTTTTTTACAGGAGTTTTAACCGTATTTTTTAAGAATGCATTGCATTGTGGGAGCATGAAGTGGACGTTTAATGACACAAACGAACTTAGCCATTAGCCGTCTGTTTTGGCTAGTTGGGCCGGCTAACGTCAGTTAACGAGTGCCGTCATGTTGGCTTGTAATGTCTGTGAATTTAAATGCGTCTCATTGACAGAATACCTGAAGCACTGCAGATCACACAGACATCTTAATAATGTACTTTTATCATGTGGCCATAAAGATTGTGGAAGAAGGTTTTCCTCATTCAACTGCCTTGCTGTTCACATGTCACGAACACACCCAGACACAGGGATCAAAAAAACTTGGAACCAGAGTGTGTCTGTGCAGTTGAAGTGTTTGTTCAATTTTTGCAGCAGATGTTAAACGGCTTGTGTCTCACTTGAGTAACCACATACAAGAGGGTATGACTGTAACTTGTCCCTTTGATGGATGTTCTAAGACATTTAGTGTAAATACATCCTTTTCATCTCATCTGTCCAGATATCACAGAGGGTGGAGTGTCACCCAGATAGCACCTGTTCATCTGTGTGAAGCTGCAGAACAGTATTTTCCAGGTGAGAGGGCACATGTTGCAGAGAATGAAGGAATTGATGTGAGTAATGCAGACCAAAGTAATGATGTTGATGTAGACCAAAGTAAGGCTGCTGAGAGTGATAAAGTGCAAGATGCCTACATAGAAAATCTAGCTCTGTTTTACTTGGGTTTGCAGGCAAAGTATTTAGTCCCAGCCTCCACAATTACAGAGATAACAAATGAGATGAAAACTCTTCAGGATATTCAACAGGAGTATACAATGGATGTGCTAGCTCAAGAACTTGAACAGTATGGTGTTCCAACAGAAACATTAACATGTCTGGGGAAGAGTGTATATGAGCGCAGCCCTATGCACCAGGCCTTACATGCAAGTGGTCCTTTAACTACACACCATCGAAGGCTGCAGTATTACAAGACACACTTTAACTATGTTCAGCCTGTTGAAGTCACACTTGGCTACAATGATAGAGGGCAGAGGAGATACTATCATTACATTCCATTACTGGATAGCCTCAGAGCAATGCTGAAAAAGGGAAGTGAAACTCCGCAGAGTTTTAACCCTATTCATGTTGAAGATAGTACACTTCGTGATTTCACTGATGGGCATGCCATTAGATCGAATGCAATGTTTGCCACAGACCCAGATTCTTTAAAGGTTATGCTTTTTCAAGACGCTTTCGAGGTGGCTAATCCTCTTGGATCTGCCAAGCAAAAGCACAAAGTTTTAGCTGTGTACTTCACTCTCGGAAATTTTTATCCTCACATCAGATCAACTGTTGATCAAATCCAGTTGGTACTTTATTTCTGTTTATTTGAATAGGGACAGATACAAAAAACATAGATTATTACACAAAGAACAATCCGATGCCTGTCTCACAGTGTTTATAGCCATGGCTAATTTGCAACACCTGTCCCTAGAAGGGCTTTTAACAGTTAAAATAATATAGGAGTCAAATTTTTACAGTGAGTACAATAAAAAGTAAAAAAAAAAACAGTTAGTAGCAATAAAAATAAGTGTAGTAAATAAACACATTCACTCAAGCTCACACAGATGCACACCTCGCATACACACAGCTATACATTTCATATGTCATGATCACACTGCTGCTGCTGTATGAACCATGCTTTTGATAGTTTTTTTTAAAGGTGGACATTTTAGTTAGAGTCTTTATATTTGTAGGAAGCCAGTTCCACAGATTGGCTCCTTTCACAGAAAAAACATTTTGGGCAAAAGATGTTTTACAAAATGGATCTTTACAGTCTCCACATACAGCAGCTCTTGTGGATCTGGAGGATTCCAGCCTGTTCACACATTTACAAAGTGGCTCAGGTGCAAGTCCAGTCAAACATTTAAAAAACAACTTTATGTATTTAAGATTAATAAAATTAACAAAGTTTAAGATTTTATGTTTATTTAAAATGTAACAGTGATGGAATCGAATGGGCTTTTTATCTAAATCTTTTAGGGCACGTTTATAAAGCCTCTCAATAGGCTTTAGGGTAGTTTGGCTAGCCTGGGACCAAACAGTGGTGCAGTACGACAGGTGGGACAGGCTCATAGTGTTCAGAAAGACATGAGCACATTCAAATGTTAAACTGCTCCTGATCAACCTGAAACAGTTCATACTGGCCTTCATTTTTCTTGAGATGTTTTTAATATGACTTTTAAAATGTAGCTGAGAATCTAAAGTCACTCCTAAATATTTTTCTTCTTCTACCTGATCGATGAGTTCACCATTCATTTTAATGTTAAGATCATTTATTATCCGCTTTCTTGTTATAGAAAAACACATAGCAGATTAAGTGTTAAACATGATTTGTTTAGCCAATCAAACACTTTCTCAAGACTTTTAGTCAATGTACTGCCGATAACAACAGGGCTTTTGCTGGACACATAAACCATGTCATCGGCATATATCTGAATGCCAACTTCAGGACATACTTCAGGCAGCTCGTTCACATACAGGCTGAAGAGAACAGGCCCCAGTATGGTTCCCTGCGGGATTCCGGTCTTAATTTCACATGGGGCAGATTTTGCATGATCAATAACTACACATTGTTCTCGACCCTGTAAGTATGACTCGAACCATGATAATGCCTGGTGTGATGTATTATAAGATGATAGTTTTGAGATAAGACGGCTATGATTTACGGTGTTGAATGCCCTCTTTAAGTCCAGGAATACTGCACCCACGATGTTTCCTTTATCAAGCGGCTGCACAATATTTTCCAATAATGCGCAGATGACTGTTTCAGTGGAATGGTTCTGTCTGAAATCATACTGTTGAGGGTGTATATACTGATGTATTTCTAAATATTGAGTATAATTTTTTCTAGTATTTTTGACATTACCGGAACTAGACTTATTGGTCGATAATTACGAACGTCTGTGGTATTCCCGGACTTAAAGATGGGTTTTACCAGTGACGTTTTCCAAGCATCTGGAAATATTCCAGTTTTAATAGAGACATTTATAATGTGGGTCAAAGGTTGAATGATAACTTGTGCATATTTTTTGAGGAAAGTTGCGTCTATGTTATAGTTATCTTTGGATAAATTGGTATTCAGGTCTGAAATAGCTTTCAATACCACTGCCTGATTCACTTCTCTAATTTTAAAGGAATTCTCATTCTCTGATGACAATATGTTTAAGTTGCTACTATTAGGCTTGCCATCTAAAAAATTAGAAGCAAGATCTTGTACAGATTTAATAAAAAATTGATTAAAGGCATTAGCAACTTGAACAGGGTCACATTTTAGTTTATATGAATTATTTGTATTTGCATTAGGTTTAATTAGACTGTTTATTTGTTTCCACATTGCTTTACAATTTCCTTTAGCTTCAGTTAGAATTTTCATATAATAGTGTGCTTTTAAGTTGCGCAATCTTTTACTACTTGATTTCGTAAACCTTTAAATAACATCAGATCTGTGTCATATCTGGTTTTAAGATAGGTTTTTAGAGCAAAATCTCTTTTTTTAATTAGCTGTCGTACTGCATCACTTACCCATGGAAGCTGTAACTTTCTTTGTGGCCTTTTACATTGTTTTAAGAACTTATTTAAAATGTTACTCAATGTAGTAGTAAATATATCACAACACTCGTTCACTTGACTATGTTGTGAGACTTCATCCCAATTTGTATTTGCTAACTCATTCTCAAATTTAATGAGATCCTTGTGGGGAATTATTAACTTGGTTGCCTTTCGGTCATATTTATATTCATGTAGACGTTTTTTTGAGAGTTTTCTGGAAATTACTATCATGTTATGACCTGATAAGCCACACCCCAGATTGTATGTTTTTAAGACTCTTTCTGGCTTATTTGAGAAAGCTAAATCTATTGCTGTCTGAAAGTCACATTTTGATATTAGTTCTTTGAGTTGTTTCCTACTGGATTTATTTAACCAATTAACATTAGTATCTCCATAAATAAGCACCTCACTGTTTGGTTTAAAAGATTTGAGAATTTTTTCCAAGTTTTGATAAAAAGTTTGTAGGCAACTAGATGGTGGATTATACACCACAAGGATGCTAAACATCATCCGTGAGGATAGAGCCACATTTACACAAAGACTTTCAAGTGATAAAGATTCATCTAATTGAACTTCCTTGGTCTTAAAGGAGTCTTTAATGTAAACCAGAACTCCTCCTCCTCTACTAGTAACCCTGTCCTTTCTATAGCACTTACATCCAGGCACATCTGTCATTGAGGTGAGGATTTTATCATGCATCCAAGTTTCACCTATGCACAAATAATCGAGATCGGAACCAGTTAGCAAAATTCTAATTTCATCACATTTTGGATACAGGCTTCTAATATTTAAATGCCCTCCTAAAATACCCTTAGGCTTTACTGTGGGATCCCAGATTATTTTCGCATGATTTACTGTCTGGAAAAATAAATATTGTCTTTGCTTTATTATTGCTTGTGACTGCAAAGTTTTTATATTGTCAATAGTGTCCCTATTTATTCGCTTATACTTGACTGTATGAGTTGTATTGACATTACTCTTAGTATAATCAGTCTTACCGTTTTGAGCGCCTCTGGATCCTTGCACACAGACGGATGATTTAAAATCCGTCTCCAGTATGGCGTCCTCCGCCTCGTCGACAGAAGAATCCGCGAGAAGAAGGGCGCAACTTTAGGCCAGGTCGCTCCAGCAGCCCGTCAGGCCATCCGCGGGCGCAACCCCTGCCGCAGACCGGCCGACGCGACTCATCTGCACAGAGGACCCACAGCTATCTCCCACTGGAAATCCGCAAACCACCTCCGGGTCCACCGGCCGCCGCAGATGACGCACTAGCTCCGCCGCGGAGGCTCCCGCACGCCCACCAATCCAGCCTGTCGCTTCACGGCCCGCCTCCGCACCAGGACCCGGCCCCACCCCGGCAGCATGGACCCGCTGTGCACAATCAGCGTCTGGACCGGGATTAAGCTGGATATCTTGTGTGAGCTGGAGGAAAAGGGCATATCTTTTGAGACAGACTGATAGACAGACTCAAATTATTTCCAGGTGAAAGCAGCAACAAGCCAAATGCTATTCCAAACAAAGGAAAAAGGCTTGGAGGCCATGCAGCCCAAAACAGGTGGCTATTGCGGTTCCTGCCTATTTTGGTACATGACAGAATTGAAGATGCTGACAATGCTGTCTGGCAGCTGGTACTTGGAGGGAGTTAGTCGAATTTGTCTGTGCACCTAGCCTCTCAGAGTCTCAGATTGCTTACATGAAGGTACTGACTGAAGAGTATGTGGAAATGAGGCAAGAGTTATTCCCGCATTCAAATCTGAGACCAAAACACCACTATCTTCTTCACTATGCAGACTTGAGTCTACAGTTTGGTCCACTCATACATACTTGGACCATGCGCTTTGAAAGTAAGCATAGCTATTTCAAAAGATGCATCAGGTCAAGTCAAAACTTCAGAAATGTCACTAAGTCACTCGCTGATAGACATCAGCTGTTTCAGGCTTATCAGAGTCAGGGCAGTTTTTTCAGCCCCCAGGTTCAGGTGTCAGACTCCACTAGCTTTTATCCAGAGCTCTATGATGGTGGCATAAGGGCAGCAGTTGCAGACTTTGGACTTAACTCATCTAACTCAGTTGTTACAGATAAAGTGCAAGTTAAAGGCACTTCATATGCAAATGGTATGCTTGTCGTACAGAGATATACCAAAAGACAACTACAGTTGGGGGAAATAGCAAGCATTGTTATCAAAAGTGAAACAACTGTCCTGCTTTTGCTGCGGGGGAAAACTGCCAGCTGGGTACCTGAGCTTGGCGTCTATGAAATTGACAAAAATAGTTCCAATAAGCTTATTTGTGAAAGTCTTGACAAGCTTAATGACTATGCTCCATTTTCTTTTTACCACAGAGGTGCAAGGTTACTCATCCCACTCAAGCACATGCCACTATGGAGCTTGTGAAAGAATTAGTTCAGAAAGCTATGCCATCGCTCAGTAATCATGTAATGGACTCACTCATGGCAAGACTGGAGGAGATTGGAGTAAACAATGTAGATGACCTTAACTTTGTCAAGACTGAGGATGTCGATGGAATTCTGCCACCCATTCAGCAGAGAAGACTAATTCAAGCTTTCAGTGCAGGTAAGTTTTTACATTTATAAACCAAATCTTTCTGCACTGTACCATCTGTATGTCCTATAATCCACAGCTTACCATTGTTACAGACTTGGACTTTTTGTCCAAAAGCATCACAAGTGTATGTCAAATTTTGATCACAGTGTTCTGCTGCCCTGTTAAAAAAAAAATGAAAACTTGAATTCAAAAAAGCATCATGAGTATGGTGCTACATTTTATTCATAAGTGGAGCGAGCGTAGAACAGTTACCGCGAGCAGAACACCATCACAGCTAGGGTGGATTTATGTGAATACTGATGTTCAAAAAAAAGACTGCTCTGATAAAGAAAAAAATCCTTTGTCCACTGGTGGGATTAGCAGAATTGAAGAGATTAAAGGTAATCTATAAATGACCATTTTAGAAAGGAATGAAAGACAGAAGGAAGTATTACAAATTCAGAAGATGATTAGGATTGATTTATATTTTAAATGAAAGCAAATATTGTTTCTAGAGCAGCAACAGTAATGTTCACAATAGCATATTCACTATTAACACTCGGTTATATCTCACTGGAAACAAATGTAAAATGACAATAAATGAATAATACATTTATGACATCAAAATATTGTCAAGTTTAGAAAGCATTGACACGAATCTTGAAAATTGACAAATTTTAAACCTAGCTGATTTTTAAGAAACAGTTTGACTACATTTAGACAAGTTTAGTTTCAGCTTGTTCATAGCACTTTATTAGCTAAACCAGTGCAATGTGGTTTTGTAAAACATACCGCCGGTGACATGCATTTATTCATACCATACCTGGATTGTTATAGCTTAACTGTTATATATAAATGTAACATCGGTCATTTCATAAATTTTTGGTGATGTATGTTATCCATACAGTCACAAGCTGTACTTGGCTCTGCTTCGACATCTCTGCAACACAATGTCCATCTGCCCCCAAACTCCACCTCCGACACCTGTTCCCATGGAGGATTCTCCATCCCTGGAGACATATGATATACCATGGCACAAAATGCCCCCAAACCACATGCTTGCCTTAAGTGAAAAGAAGAGACCAAAGCCTAAAGAGAGAAGAGAGCTGGTTCGTGTAGTCATTGACGATGTACTCAGTAAAGAGCGTGGCAGGCCTGGAAGAGCAAAGCTGCAGGAGATTGCCAAGAAGATTGTAGAACAATATCCCTGCTCTTTTCAAGACAGAGAGTTCACTGGAACTAAAGTCATTGGAACAGGATATGATGCTCTCTTCATACAGCTAGAAAACAGACTTGAAAATATTAGAAGGCCATTTACCTTCAGCTCAACAAAGAGGCCAGCAGAGGGTGAAGACGCAGTGAGGAAAAAGTCTACACTCTCAGATCGTTATGGGTGTGTGGCGTGGCAGCCTGCTATTGAGGATATAGCAGAACTAGAGTCTAAACAAGATGACTTGAAAAGTGCCTTCAAAACCCGTCATCTTCAGGAGTTGTGTGTTCGCAAATTGATGACTGAAACATATTCCATCCAGCGTGCAACTATCAACAAAGGAAGCACTGTAAAAACAGTACTGGAAGAGTGGCCCTTCCTTTTTGAAGCTGTTCACCTGTTTGACCACACATGTACCCTCCTTGGCTTACCAGTGCAAACAAAGCTGGCAGAGGAAATGTCCAGAAAGGGAAAGAGCATCAAAGACGTCCTCGACTCAAATGGGATGAAGATGCCACCAGGTGAAGATCCAGTACAGCTGATCTCAGGCATTGCAAAATTCTTCAAGGAGAAGAGGTAGGTTTATACTTTTTATTATGTTGTTTTTGTTTTGCAGATATTCATTACACATATTTTTTGTAATGGCTTGTATGGATTTAAACCCCAGAAAATGAACACAAGATGCATCAGTATTTTCACAGACTTCGGACACACCCACAAAAAAAGGAAAATGTGATTTTAAGTTAATTATGTATGGGCTATGGTTCTCTCACCTATCTCTTTCAACTCTTAGCTAACTATAGAAAATAAACAGTAAACAATAAACTCTTAGCTACCTCTAGAAAGTAGAGATATAAACGTGAAATAAAATTCAAGGAGGTTTTTGTATAAGAGCTAAAAATTAGTTTTAGATGTACTTTAAAGCTCTTAACAAAACCTGGGCAAAAATTGAGCTTTCGAGGTTTAGGCTTATTAACTACCTAGTAATTGATGATGTAAGTATTACTGTACTTTTTCTTTGTTTTTTGCAGTCAAAGTCAAAAATTAAAATTTAGGATGAGGAGGGTTTATTAGTTACTGTAGGATGAGGAGGGTTTGTTGAACAAAGGCCACACCACTCATAAAAAGAATAATATAAGGTAGCCAGATTTAAATAATTATGTTTGCATTGTTTTTCTGAAGTGGATGTGCATCGTTATTCTTTTTTTTTCTTTTTTTTTAATATTTTCTATCTTCTAATATCTAAGTTAATCTATGTTTAAGGTGATCGACGATTCAAGATCGCTGTCGATCAGGAAGTGGTCAACGACCATATCAACTCCCTCATTGTGGCCCTGAGCTACACTTTCTCTTTGTCTTATGTATTAAACATAAAATAAAGAAAGGAGATGTCAATCACCCTGGAATTCATACAAAGGTAAGCAACTCTTTGTTTATGTTTTGATATGTTATGTATAGAGCATATTGTGTTGCTGTTTATTAAGTTGTACATTGTAAATACACTCACCAGACACTTCATTAGGTACAGTGGGTACGGAAAGTATTCAGACCCCTTTACATTTTTCACTCTGTTTCATTGCAGCCATTTCCACAAATCAAAAAAGTTCATTTTATTTCTCATTAATGTACACTCAGCACCCCATCTTGACAGAAAAAAACAAATGTAGACATTTTTGCAAATTTATTAAAAAAGAAAAACTGAAATATCACATGGTCATAAGTATTCAGACGCTTTGCTGTGACACTCATATTTAACTCACATGCTGTCCATTTCTTCTGATCCTCCTGGAGATGGTTCTACTCCTTCATTGGAGTCCTGCTGTGTTTAATTAAACTGATTGGACTTGATTAGGAAAGGCACACACCTGTCTATATAAGACCTTACAGCTCACAGTGCATGTCAGAGCAAATGAGAATCATGAGGTCCAAGGAACTGCCCAAGGAGCTCAGAGACAGAACTGTGGCAAGGCACAGATCTGGCCAAGGTTACAAAAGAATTTCTGCAGCACTCAAGGTTCCTAAGAGCACAGTGGCCTCCATAATCCTTAAATGGAAGAAGTTTGGGACGACCAGAACTCTGGCCGTCCAGCCAAACTGAGCAATTGTGGGAGAAGAGCCTTGGTGAGAGAGGTAAAGAAGAACCCAAAGATCACTGTGGCTGAGCTCCAGAGATGCAGTAGGGAGATGGGAGAAAGTTCCACAAAGTCAACTATCACTGCAGCCCTCCACCAGTCGGGGCTTTATGGCAGAGTGGCCCGACGGAAGCCTCTCCTCAGTGCAAGACATATGAAAGCCCGCGCAGAGTTTGCCAAAAAACACATGAAGGACTCCCAGACTATGAGAAATAAGATTCTCTGGTCTGATGAGACCAAGATTGAACTTTTTGGCGTTAATTCTAAGCGGTATGTGTGGAGAAAACCAGGCACTGCTCATCACCTGCCCAATACAATCCCAACATTGAAACATGGTGGTGGCAGCATCATGCTATGGGGGTGTTTTTCAGCTGCAGGGACAGGACGACTGGTTGCAATTGAAGGAAAGATGAATGCGGCCAAGTATAGAGATATCCTGGAAGAAAACCTCATCCAGAGTGCTCAGGCCCTCAGACTGGGCCGAAGGTTCACCTTCCAACAAGACAATGACCCTAAGCACACAGCTAACATAACAAAGGAGTGGCTTCGGAACAACTCTGTGACCATTCTTGACTGGCCCAGCCAGAGCCCTGACCTAAACCCAATTGAGCATCTCTGGAGAGACCTGAAAATGGCTGTCCACCAACGTTCACCATCCAACCTGACGGAACTGGAGAGGATCTGCAAGGAAGAATGGCAGAGGATCCCCAAATCCAGGTGTGAAAAACTTGTTGCATCATTCCCAAGAAGACTCATGGCTGTACTAGCTCAAAAGGGTGCTTCTACTCAATACTGAGCAAAGGGTCTGAATACTTATGACCATGTGATATTTCAGTTTTTCTTTTTTAATAAATTTGCAAAAGTGTCTACATTTCTGTTTTTTTCTGTCAAGATGGGGTGCTGATTAATGAGAAATAAAATGAACTTTTTTGATTTTAGCAAATGGCTACAATGAAACAGAGTGAAAAATTTAAAGGGGTCTGTATACTTTCCGTACCCACTGTACATCTGTGCAATATAATATACATTCTTCTTTTACGAGGCTTTTACATTTTCAGTTTTTGTTGACATTGTCAGAAAGGTGATGATTATACTTATTATTGAGGTCATAGTGAATGTTGGTGGTGTACTTGAGTGCATTATATTGAGTGTTGTCCTTATACTTTATACATTTTTAATGGCCGATCAAAAATATATACTAAAATATATAACAGCTGTATAATACCTATATATATTTTTGATGGACCATTAAAAATGACTGTGACATCCATCAACCTTTGGAGTGGACATTCCTTTTGTCTGATCAGTGTGCGAGCTTTTCCTGCTTTCTTCTGGACCCTGGAGTTTAACCATACATTGAGGAGGACAAAATATTAGGAACACTTTTCTTGCACTCCAGTACACCAGCACCACCCACTACAACCTCAATAATAAACATAAAGTATAATTATCACCTTCACCTATCACCTCTGCCAGAGCTGTTGTGTTTGATTGCATTATATTGCACAGGTGTACCTAATGAAGTGGCTGGTGAGTGTCCGTTTATATTTCGGCTCCCATGTTAACAGGTTAGAGCTTACGCACTGTAAACGGATAAATTCCTAGTAATTTTCTGCCAGGACTTTATCCGTTTTTTTACAGTGTAAGTATGTGATTATTAATGAAACTGTGAGCTAGTCTGTACTGTTTATTAACTCTTGAG
Source organism: Sander vitreus (assembly GCF_031162955.1). NCBI lineage: Eukaryota > Metazoa > Chordata > Actinopteri > Perciformes > Percidae > Sander > Sander vitreus. Next base: position 27,647 of record NW_027595469.1, on the reverse strand, counting down.
AAGTACAATGACTGTCTTTTGATGTTAAACAGGCTACTTAGACTTTGGCAGTAATGTTTTAAACGCGAGCAGCACAGCTGTGTGACTGCTTTCAGCGTGATTCATTATTAGGCAGAGCTAATAAGCGGGGCCAGTGTAAGTTGCTTCATAAAAGTTTTTTTGGTCTTGTAATTTACAGGAAGCAGTACACCGTCTTCACAACTCAGAGACAAATTGTAGGTGCTACGAACCGGAGCAAGGGTAAGATTTAAAGAACATGCTTTCATTCTGCTGTATAAGGAAATAGATACGTTAATATACCAATCTTAACCGTACTTTTTGTTTTTACAGACTAACCTCGCCTCATAACGAGGCCGGCCCGTGACCGATTTGCTCGGTTTAGCTGCAGATTGTTACATCCCGGTGTTGAATCCTCTACAGTAAAACACAGTCACACTTTACACCGTTTAGTGTTAGCTGTCAGCATTTAACCCTGTTTAATCAGCTACTAGCTAGTGGTAGGCTAACATTAGCTGCTGTTGAGTATAGTGTTAACTAGCGCCACGTGCAGCGATGTTTGTGTTGCCTGTATCGTCTTCAGAGCATCAGAGAGAAGAGCAGACATATCAGTGGCACCAGATTTCGGTTGGCAGGAAGAAGATGTTTACAAGTAAATGTTCCAATTAATAATCCAGGCAGAACATTCTCGTCTCCCTCCTTCATTTTACAGTCCAATGGTGCTAGAACGGCTCCGGGTCAAACCTCAATATGGAATAGATTAATCTGCGTTAATTAATTTAATGCGTTATTTGGCAGCCCTAATAAATATATATATATATATATATATATATATATATATCTCGTTGATCTGCCAACCAATCACGAGTGATTTTTCTTGTTTAAAAGTAGTGGCTTCAGCCAATACTGAGTGAGAAAATTCCAGCCAGACATTCTCTGGACAGGAGTGGTGTCGCTGCTATTCATATGCTAATTAAGCCAGAGGGTTTCCCTGGTATTCATATTCTTATTAGAGCCATTAGCACCTCCGCGGGAGCTCTCCACATACGTCATGGTTCGTTTCCGTCAATATGTGGCACAGACGAACGCGACATTCACAGCCTGTAAATTGCCGTTAACTGCCGAAAATTAGGGAGATTTGCGGGCGTTTACGGGGACGAAAATCCCAGTTATTTTCTTAAGTTTCAGGTAAACATAAAAAGTTGTCATCTTGTGCATGTCAGAGTGTGTTTAGTGTCCATATTAAAAGTGTTAAGAGAGAGGACATTGGTTTAAATGCTCTCTTCAAATATCAGTTGTGCAGGCGCACGGTGAGTCCCTAACAAGGCTATACTAAAACCGTTTGGGTCTCTCTGGATCCTGTTACGGTTCTTAGAGGAGACCCTCCCCTTGTTGCTCCTTCCCACCTGCCTCAGCCGTAGAGTTAGGTCGCCGCTGCTTTGACCTTTTCCTGTGTGGCTCCGGCTCGTTCTTCCGAATGCCGAATACTCTAAAGCTGTCAGGAAGTTGTTCAAGTTTTTCAAAATCACTTTTTTCCCCCCTTTCCTCTATTTTTTTCCCTTGCTTCTTAAAATGACACCCTTGCTTTTAATTTCTGCTAAAAGGGACATCTCTCCTTTACTTTGTTTCATGTCTTCATTTAGAGCCATCCCTTGTTGGTTTAGTTTAAAATACCGCTGGAGTCGGACAGAGATCACGTGACCAGCACCCGCGATACTTGCAAGAGACTAGTGCTCCCGCATTCACCTCCGTATTTCATTAAATAACCAGGTCTATTACTTTTTCTTCAACGCCAAATCGTTTTGTCTGTTATCACGGTGACTCAGTGAAACGCCTGCAGGCACAAAAAAAATGATCTAGTAGTCGCCTTAACTATCTACTCGTTCAGAGAAATCTGCTAGCATGGCGGCTAATGGGACTGTAGCTAACATAACAATTGATGTTAGCAAGACCCCCAACGTGGAGGACATAATCACCTGATTCTTGGAAAGGCAGCTAAGTATGATTGAGTCGGTGCTCTACGACGCAGTGTTAGAGGAAATTAGTGCCTCGCAGCAACACATCGGGGCCAAACCTGAGATGCAGGAGATTGTGGTGCATGAACCGGCGCAACCTGACTGCGTCGCATCCACGACCCAGCGGCTTCGGGAGCTTGAAGGGACAAGGCACGAGCTACATGCTGGAGGCGGCTCGGACTCGTGTGTCTGCCCGGCCGCCCTGGGAGTGATCCACAGAGGGAGGGAGTTTGCCTTCGCTGTGGCCGCGGAGCCGGGTGTTTTCTGTCTGGAACTGGATGTGGATAATGGCGAGACGCGTGCATGGACCGCTTCGCGCCGCGGCCTGAGGGAGGAGCCGGGGGGCAGCGGTGGCACTTCACGTTTGGCGCCGGGACCGAGACGGGTGGACTCAGCACCTGCGGACTAACAGTATTTGGACGTCTGAACCGAATTTGACTTGAGGACGTTGTGTGTAGGTTTTTGGAGCCAGCTTCAAAGGAACATTTAACCAGGCTATAAGAAACCATGAATGCTGGCTAATCAGTCTACAATCTAGGTTTTGTGGACATTTAACCGGGCTGAAAAGAATATGATAAATGCTGAGGACACGGTATGTAACTTTTGGACCCAAGGTTTAAAGGGATACTTAACCAGGCTGAAAGTGATACATGATAAATACTGGCTGGTCAGTTTACGTTTGTTAACATTTAGCCACACTGAAAGAACATGAGGGATGCGGTCTGTTCAGCTTATAGTCTGTTTGTTACTCCAACTAGGTTGGTGTTTTTCAAATACTTTATCTTAGAAATTGATTGCCACAAGCTTAGTTTAGAAGTAAGTACTTAGTAGGTGGTTGAGACCTAGTTCTAAGGTTTTTATTACATTGTTCATGTTTAACATAAGAGTTCACTAGACCTGTTTTAATTAACCTGTGACTGAAGACAGGAGGTGTCGTTTTGAGCGAGCTGCGTTTGATGTGGTCACGCATCTTACAAATAGGGGAGGAGGTCTGTGGTCTCAGAGGGTTAGGGGATTTATTTTATATCACACCTTGCTCAGAGCTAACAGTTCACCCTTTGCTACAGATTTGTCAGCTAAATCCTGTAGGGTACTCAAGACATGTGTGCCTGTAATTTTGAAGATGGCTGAGCTTTCAATCCTTTCTATTAACATCAGGGGGCTAAACGGGCCGATCAAACGAGCTAAATTCCTGGACTATTTAAGAAGGAAAAACATAGATGTGGCGCTTATACAAGAGTCACATTTACGTAAAAGAGATGTAAATTATAAATACAAAATAAATACTTCAAGGTTGCTGCCTCCTCTAGTGATGACACCAAAACCAAGGGCTCCATTGTGTTGCTTTCGCGGAAATGCGCACTCACCGTAGAGAAAAGCAGTAAAGACTTATCAGGCAGGCTATCTTATATATGTACCACGATAAGGAGTAGGAAGATAGCCTTTGTTTCGGTATATGCACCGTCTACATATGATGAAGGCTTTTTCCCGCGCCTAACCAATGAATTGCCCTTTCTCAATGATTACGCACTAATTACAGGGGGAGACATGAATGCAGTACTAGATTTAAACCAGGATAGATCAGGGGTCAATCACACCAAAGCCCAGAAACATATATCAGACATGTTCAAAGCAGTTGTGGAATCCCGACATTTTACAGATATATGGAGGATGCACAATCCCACTAGCAAGGATTATACTTTATTTCCACACGTCACCTCACCCACTCCCGCATTGATTATATTTTGTGTTCTAGTGAGCTCAAGGCAATGTTCCACACGATAGCAATAGAACCAGCAATTCTGTCTGACCACAATGCGCTGATAACCACATTCCGTTGCGATATGTTAGGAGATGGCAATTTAACAATTCCCTTATCCAAAACACAGCTTTTGATACAGAATTTAGAACCAAACTGCCTGAATTTATATCCATTAATACCGACTCAGTTTCTAATCCTGCACATACATGACAGGCAACTAAAGGATTTATTAGAGATTTTACATTCTCCTTCTGAAGGAATTTGAAGAGGAATAGAGAAGCAAGGATTGTGGAGTCGGAAGAACGCTCTAAATCGTCAGAGCAATCTCTTAAGACTTGTTTTTCTAAATCTACACACACTTTCTAGTCACAAGTCGAACGGAGCTGAATGAGCTGCTAAGAAGGAGAGCTGAGTTCATAATGCACAGAGTGAGGCAAAATTACTATTTTAATGGCTGTAAACCAAGTAAATTGCTTGCTCTGAAATTAAAACAAAGTGAATCCATAGCTGTTATCAACATCGTCTGCACAGGCCGAGGTATCTCATCAAATCCTAAGGATATCAGCACCACTTTTCAATCCTAGAGGAGGCAGAAGAACTGGGTCAACCTATAACGTTTAAGAGGAACTTAAATCAGCGTTAAAAAACGCCAGGGTTGGATGGAATTCCATCAGAACTTCTTCTACAGTATTTTGACATATTAGGACCTACCATTTTACGTATAAAGCGTTAACTTCAGCCATAGAGAAGGGTACTTTCCACCAACAAACAAACCGTGCTGATTTTCATTATGCCAAAGATCCTACAGATAGCTCAAATTACAGGCCCATCAGCCTCATCGGGACTGATATTAAGCTTTATTCCAAAGTCTTGGCTCTCTGCTTAGAGCGCTTTGTCGAGAAGCTAGTCCACCCCGACCAATCAGGTTTTATACCCAAGCGTCATGCTGCAGACAATGTATACAGACTATTCCATGTAATAGAAGAAGCCAAAAACCTTCCAACAACGGCGGCAGTTTTATCACTGGACGCGGAAAAAGCTTTCGACCGCTTAGAGTGGAACTACTTGTGACAAGTAAGGGAGAGGCTTGGTTTTGGGGTGAAATTCATTGACATGGTGCATACTTTATATGCAAATCCCACGGCCATAGTCTCAACCAACGGATTGCACTCTCAGCCGTTTCCCATTAAGCAGGGATTGCGACAGGGATGTCCGCTCTCCCCCATGCTATTTGCAATCTCTCTTGAACCGTTGCTCAAGCCATAAGGCAACATGAAATCTATAATATCCAGATTAAATCCAGTAGCAGCTCAATATCATTATTTGCAGATGGTATCTTGTTGTATATTGCTAATCTGGAGGACTCTATTTCAAAAATTCTTAGAATCTTCAACAAATTTGGTTCAATCTCGGCTACAAAATTAACTGGAATAAATCAAATCTTTTATTGAACAACAGGCATGTGGCATCAGCCATTAGTGTTACAATACCAACCCAAAGCAAAATTACATATTTGGGCATCCCTACAGCGAGTTGTCCAGGACAACTATATTAAGTAGTGTTCAAAGGGATCTGGGCAATTGGTCTCCGCTGCCAGCATCACTACAGTCCAGGATTGCTGTTGTTAAAATGAACATAGTTCCTCTGGTGAATTTCTTAAGTACAATGATCCCCTTACCCCCACCAATAAATTTCTGGAAGAAACTTGACACCTTAGTTTGGCAACAGGACAGGGAACAGAGGCGCAGTGCAGATGGGACCTCTCTGGCGGCCGGCGGCAAAGGCAGAACACTTCTGGCGGCCGGCGGCGAAGGCGAATCCCATCAGAAGGCCGGCGGCGAAGGCGAAACCCATCAGAAGGCCGGCGGCGAAGGCGAAACCCTTCTGAAGATCGGCAACGAAGGCGAATCCCATCAGAAGGCCGGCGGCGAAGGCGAATCCCATCAGAAGGCCGGCGGCGAAGGCGAAACCCTTCTGAAGATCGGCAACGAAGGCGAAACCCTTCTGAAGATCAGCAACGAAGGCGAATCCTTTCTGTGGGCCAGGCAGGTGACGGGTTGGCTAGGCCGAAGACAGGCGACGGGTCGGCTGGGCCGAAGACAGGCGACGGGTCGGCTGGGCCGAAGACAGGCGACGGGTCGGCTGGGCCGAAGACAGGCGACGGGTCGGCTGGGCCGAAGACAGGCGACGGGTCGGCTGGGCCGAAGACAGGCGACAAGGTAACTGGCACGGGAGTAGGCCGGTCCGCCAATAAAGTAACTGGAACAGTCACAGGAATCAAGGCAACAGGATCAGAAGTCGGCAAATCCACCGACAGGGTAACTGGAGCAGAAGTCGGCCGGACTACTGACAAAACATGGTGGGCAGGAGTCGGTCGAACCGACAACAAAGGCAAAGTCTCTGGGATGCCGGAGATTGGTGAAGTCTCAGGGGTACCGGCGAAAGGCACAGTCTCTGGGATGCCGGAGATTGGTGAAGTCTCAGGGGTACCGGCGAAAGGCACAGTCTCTGGGATGCCGGAGATTGGTGAAGTCTCAGGGGTACCGGCGAAAGGCACAGTCTCTGGGATGCCGGAGATTGGTGAAGTCTCAGGGGTACCGGCGAAAGGCACAGTCTCTGGGATGCCGGAGATTGGTGAAGTCTCAGGGGTATCGGGGCAAGGGCAAAGTCTCAGGGGTATCGGGGCAACAGCAAAGTCTCAGGGGTATCGGGGCAAAGGCGCGGTCAATGATGGCTCTGGAACTCTGGTCCTCTTTGGCTCTGGAACTCTGGTCCGCTCTGGAAGTTCTGGAAGGCTGCACGTCAGCGGAGGTTCTGGAAGGCTGCACGTCAGCTCAGGAACAATGGTCAACTTGGACTCGGGAACAGTAACACTGGTCAGCATGGACTCGAGGTCGCTGGAGACCTCGCGCTCAGAACCACTCGACAGCACAGGCTCGGAACTGCTGGACAGCACAGGCTCAGATCCACTAAACAGCACGGGCTCGGAACCGCTGGAGAGCACGGGCTCCGGTCCACTGGAGAGCGGTTGAACCAGTGCATGGCGTCGGGGACCATGTCGACCACGTCCTCTCTTGTGGCCTCCACGGTTCCCAGAAAATATGGCCAGACGGGTCCCTTCAAAAGACTGCTCAGGGGAGCTGCAGGAAGGCGAACTGGACCGTAGATCATCAGCTAGTAATCTAGCGGCTTCTGCCTCCTCAGTCCGTCTAGCACATTTAGCTAGGTGCTGGAAAACAGTCACATAAGTCTCTGGCTCACTACCAGGCGGAGAAATGACAGGACTAGGCATAGTGGCCAGAGGAGCAGGCTGGTTAAAAAACAGAGATCCTGTAGCCACAATGCTAGCAGGCGGAGAAGTAGGCAGGCTAGTGGTAGCTAACTGGCTCGGAATATGATGAGGAACTGGCAAGGGAGGTAGCTGACTGCTAGAGGGCTGGAGAGAAGATAACCTGTTAGCATGTTGAGATGAAAGCTCATATGCCAGGGGTCTCTAGGAAGTCCTCTATCCACTCAGGCAAGGAGCTCCTGAGCCAGGGCTGAGTGGATGCCTGTTTAACCTCCCTAACTAGGTGCTCTCTTCCACTCTCCAAAAACACACATAAGAGTGAAGGTCAAATCATAAAGTTCATCCTCTAAATATTCCGTTGGGTCTGTCATGGTCGGCTCATTCGGTCACAGTTTGTCAGGAAAGGCTTGGACCCAATGCAGTTTAGATGATTTATTAAACAAAAATGAAGTACATACCAAAGAATCCAGAAAATAACAGGCAAAACTAATTCCAGAACAGAAGAACAGGATCTCAAAACTGGAACTCAGAGACGAAGGGTAGACTCCAGACACAAACAAACTCACAGAACACAACAACAGAATAAAATGATCTGACACCAAACAAAGACAACACAGAGACTAAATAAACCAGGTAATGAGGACTAACAAGGGACAGGTGACACTAGGCTGGACAAACAAGTGAAACACATTAGGGCAATCACAAGGGAAATAAAACAGGAAACAGAACAATACAGAAACAAAACAGAAAATCACAATCATGACAGTATCCTAGCCTATAGTCTATTATCACCAACACATTGACCAACTTTAAACAGGTGGAGGAGCAACTACGCTACACCAATAAGTGGCATTTGAACACCCCAATTTGGCACAACATACACTTAATGTCTGGTAACAAACCTTTTGTTGAGTGACAGAGGTATTTATACTCTAGATCAGCTATTCAATGGGGAAGGTACAGTCAGGTCCATAAATATTGGGACATCAACACAATTCTAATCTTTTTGGCTCTATACATCACCACAATGGAGTTGAAATGAAACGAACAAGATGTGCTTTAACTGCAGACTTTCAGCTTTAATTTGAGGGTATTTACATCCAAATCAGGTGGACGGTGTAGGAATTACAACAGTTTGTATATGTGCCTCCCACTTTCTAAGGGACCAAAAGTAATGGGACAATTGGCTGCTCAGCTGTTCCATGGCCAGGTGTGTGTTATTCCCTCATTATCCCATTTACAAGGAGCAGATAAAAGGTCCAGAGTTCATTTCAAGTGTGCTATTTGCATTTGGAATCTGTTGCTGTCAACTCTCAATATGAGATCCAAAGAGCTGTCACTATCAGTGAAGCAAGCCATCATTAGGCTGAAAAATCTAAACAAACCCATCAGAGAGATAGCAAAAACATTAGGTGTGGCCAAATCAACTGTTTGGAACATTCTTAAAAAGAAAGAACGCACCGGTGAGCTCAGCAACACCAAAAGACCCGGAAGACCACGGAAAACAACTGTGGTGGATGACCGAAGAATACTTTCCTGGTGAAGAAAACACCCTCACAACAGTTGGCCAGATCAAGAACACTTCCAGGAGGTAGGTGTATGTGTGTCAAAGTCAACAATCAAGAGAAGACTTCACCAGAGTGAATACAGAGGGTTCACTACAAGATGTAAACCATTGGTGAGCCTCAAAAACAGGAAGGCCAGATTAGAGTTTGCCAAACAACATCTAAAAAAAGCCTTCACATTTCTGGAACAACATCCTATGGACAGATGAGACAAAGATCAACTTGTACCAGAGTGATGGGAAGAGAAGAGTATGGAGAAGGAAAGGAACTGCTCATGATCCAAAGCATACCACCTCATCAGTGAAGTATGGTGGTGGTAGTGTCATGGCGTGGGCATGTATGGCTGCCAATGGAACTGGTTCTCTTGTATTTATTGATGATGTGACTGCTGACAAAAGCAGCAGGATGAATTCTGAAGTGTTTCGGGCAATATTATCTGCTCATATTCAGCCAAATGCTTCAGAACTCATTGGACGGCGCTTCACAGTGCAGATGGACAATGACCCAAGCATACTGCGAAAGCAACCAAAGAGTTTTTTTAAGGGAAAGAAGTGGAATGTTATGCAATGGCCAAGTCAATCACCTGACCTGAATCCGATTGAGCATGCATTTCACTTGCTGAAGACAAAACTGAAGGGAAAATGCCCCAAGAACAAGCAGGAACTGAAGACAGTTGCAGTAGAGGCCTGGCAGAGCATCACCAGGGATGAAACCCAGCGTCTGGTGATGTCTATGCGTTCCAGACTTCAGGCTGTAATTGAATGCAAAGGATTTGCAACCAAGTATTAAAAAGTGAAAGTTTGATTTATGATTGTTAATCTGTCCCATTACTTTTGGCCCCTTAAAAAGTGGGAGGCACATATACAAACTGTTGTAATTCCTACACCGTTCACCTGATTTGGATGTAAATACCCTCAAATTAAAGCTGAAAGTCTGCAGTTGAAGCACATCTTGTTCGTTTCATTTCAACTCCATTGTGGTGGTGTATAGAGCCAAAAAGATTAGAATTGTGTCGATGTCCCAATATTTATGGACCTGACTGTATGTTAAGTTTTGAAGACCTGAGAACTAGCTTTGAGGTCCATAGGACATCCTTCTTCCTTTATCTTCACTTAAGATCAGCCCTAAAATGTTATGGAGTACTATGGGGAAACAGTTTTGAGATGCACCCAATCATTAAATGGCTTGTTGATTACGTGTCCAGGATTTATGCTAAACTGATCCAAGTGTCCGTAGGAGAACTCCTAATAGTAAAGAAATGGGTGCGAGAGCTGAGTCCGGAGGGGAACGTAATTAATTGAGAGACAGTTTGGGACAACATTTCCCACTGTACAAAGAACCCAAATCACCAACAGATCCTCTTCAACATGTGCCATAGGACATATTGGACTCATCAGAAGAGGTACGTCTCTAAAGTCATTCGTACTCCCTATTGCATGTTCTGCCAACCTGAACAAACTGGAACTTTCCTGCACATGGTCTGGGATTGTGAACAGGTGCATGAGTTTTGGAATAAAACATCAATAATATCTGATGTGATAGGATATCGAATTCCTACTGACCCGATTGTGTTGTTACTTAATGACGACTCTAAATTACACCTGCTTGGGAGACAGAAGAAAATTTGGCTAGCTGGATCAACCGCAACCAAGAAAATGATAGCTCAATGCTAGCTCCCCACCACTCGCTTTGTATAAAACAGTGGTTGGCATATTTTCTAGACATAGTTATGCTTGAGCTCTCTACAGCAAGGATTAACAAAGCCAAATCATCTACTATAGACCTATGGAAAAACACAGCAGCACAAGTAGCAGTCCTTATGACCTCAGCATCACAAGAATGAGAGGAAAGCGACTAGGCAAGGTGTGATTTCTGTTTTTGTTTATTTATTTATTTTTGTTTTCCTCGAGACCACAGAGGGTGGGGGGTGGGAGAGGTTTGTTGTTCTTGTTCAATTGTGTATGTTCTGTATGTTTAAAAATATAAAACCAATAAAAAAATTGATCTTAAAAAAAAAAAGACCACACAATCCCAAGTGTTCAATGTGAAATACTCATTCATTGCCGCAAGTGTCTAATGTCAACAAAGTATTTATTATGGACTCGAAAACACTCCTAAACCAAAGGTTGATTAAAACTATCGTCTGCTAATAATAAATGCTTTGGATCGCATTACCATGTGTTTAGAAGATAGAACAGTTCATTTTCTGTTAAAGGCTTTTGGTCATTCGTTATGTACCTATCACAAACACTTTCACCTGCTCCATTGTTTTTGGACAATTAATTTGCAATCAAAAAATGTATGTCCTACTGTTTTTGGAACAATACTTGGTAGTGGGAGGGGTAATGGCTCTTCAATCAACCCAGAGGTCGATGGATCGAAACCATCCTCTGCTAATTGCAATTCTTTGGGTCTGTATCCTGCCTTTCACTATATCCATTTGACAAACTCTCTGTTGACACAAGTGTCTAAAGTGAAATGGCTCCACCTTAATGACATGACCTTACTCATTCTAACAATCCCCTTTGATCACATGAAGTGATTTGTTATGTACCTATCACAAACACTTTCACCTGCTCCATTGTTTTTGGACAATTCATTTGCAATCAAAAAATGTATGTCCTACTGTTTTTGGAACAATACTTGGTAGTGGGAGGGGTAATGGCTCTTTTCAGTGAATATGCAAAAGGGGATGTTCACAAGTTCAGCCAAGGTAAATGTTCGGCCCATATTTACACAGACCTAAACCTACTCACTTGCTGCTGGTTACAATATTCTAAAATAAATAATGCCAGAGAAATAAAACAAAGAGTGAAGGGTGTTGATTTTCCAGCCCTTGCACCTGAAAAGACGAGCAGAGCGGCGTAGCAGAAGAGTGCTGGGCCCATAACCCAGAGGTCGATGGATAGAAACCATACTTTGCTAATTGCAATGCTTTGGGTCAGCATGAAGTCTGTATCCTGTCATTCACTATATCCATTTGACAAACTCTCTGTTGCCACAAGTGTCTAAAGTGAAATGGCTCCACCTTAATGACATGACCTTACTCATTCTGACAATCCCTTTTGATCACATGAAGTCACTCGTTATGTACCTATCACAAACACTTTCACCTGCTCCATTGTTTTTGGACAATTCATTTGCAATCAAAAAATGTATGTCCTACTGTTTTTGGAACAATACTTGGTAGTGGGAGGGGTAATGGCTCTTTTCAGTGAATATGCAAAAGGGGATGTTCACAAGTTCAGCCCAGGTAAATGTTCGGCCCATATTTACACAGACCTAAACCTACTCACTTGCTGCTGGTTACAATATTCTAAAATAAATAATGCCAGAGAAATAAAACAAAGAGTGAAGGGTGTTGATTTTCCAGCCCTTGCACCTGAAAAGACGAGCAGAGCGGCGTAGCAGAAGAGTGCTGGGCCCATAACCCAGAGGTCGATGGATAGAAACCATACTTTGCTAATTGCAATTCTTTGGGTCAGCATGAAGTCTGTATCCTGTCGATCGCTATATCCATTTGACAAACTCTCCATTGCCACAAGTGTCTAAAGTGAAATGGCTCCACCTTAATGACATGACCTTACTCATTCTGACAACCCCTTTTAATCACATGAAGTCACTCGTTATATACCTATCACAAACACTTTCACCTGCTCCATTGTTTTTGGACAATTCATTTGCAATCAAAAAATGTATGTCCTACTGTTTTTGGAACAACACTTGGTAGTGGGAGGGGTAATGGCTCTTTTCAGTGAATATGCAAAAGGGGATGTTCACAAGTTCAGCCCAGGTAAATGCTCAGCCCATATTTACACAGACCTAAACCTACTCACTTGCTGCTGGTTACAATATTCTAAAATAAATAATGCCAGAGAAATAAAACAAAGAGTGAAGGATGTTGATTTTCCAGCCCTCACATCTAAAAAGACGAGCAGAGTGGCGCAGCGGAAGCGTGCTGGGCCCATAACCCAGAGGTCGATGGATCGAAACCATCCTCTGCTAATTGCAATGCTTTGGGTCTGTATCCTGTCATTCACTATATCCATATGACAAACTCTCCATTGCCACAAGTGTCTAAAGTGAAATGGCTCCACCTTAATGACATGACCTTACTCATTCTGACAACCCCTTTTAATCACATGAAGTCACTCGTTATGTACCTATCACAAACACTTTCACCTGCTCCATTGTTTTTGGACAATTCATTTGCAATCAAAAAATGTATGTCCTACTGTTTTTGGAACAACACTTGGTAGTGAGATGGGTAATGGCTCTTTACAGTGAATATGCAAAAGCGGATATTCACAAGTTCAGCCCAGGTAAATGTTCGGCCCATATTTACACAGACCCAAACCTACTCACTTGCTGCTGGTTACAATATTCTAAAATAAATAATGCCAGAGAAATGAGACAAATAGTGAAGGGTGTTGATAACATGTATTAATAATGTATTGGCTCTTTACTTTCGAAGGTTTTGTTGCATTGACATTAACAAGGGTACCGTTAGTTACGACCCCGTTGGGTGTCACCATGTGGAAGGCAATTGCACACAGGTAGTGTGGCCGAGTGGTCTAAGGCGCTGGACTAAGGCTCCAGTCTCTCTGGAGGCGTGGGTTCAAATCCCACCACTGCCATTTGGGAATGTTACATATCTGATAAAGCAACTGATATAATGGCTGGACATGCCTACAAGTTGCACAGAGCTCTTATAACATAGCTTGGTGAAGCAACTAAAATGATATGTGGAACTTGGTACACTCCATCGTTTAGATCTACAATCGCATTGTCCTGTTTTCAAAAGACCACACAATCACAAGTGTTCAACGTGAAATACTCATTCATTGCCACAAGTGTCTAATGTCAACTAAGCATTTATTAATGACTCAAAAACACTCCTAAACCAAAGGTTGATTAAAACTATTGTCTGCTAATATTAAATGCTTTGGATCGCATTACCATGTTTTTAGAAGATAGAACAGTTCATTTTCTGTTAAAGGCTTTTGGTCATTCGTTATGTACCTATCACAAACACTTTCACCTGCTCCATTGTTTTTGGACAATTAATTTGCAATCAAAAAATGTATGTCCTACTGTTTTTGGAACAATACTTGGTAGTGGGAGGGGTAATGGCTCTTCAATCAACCCAGAGGTCGATGGATCGAAACCATCCTCTGCTAATTGCAATGCTTTGGGTCAGCATGAAGTCTGTATCCTGTCAATTGCTATATCCATTTGACAAACTCTCTGTTGACACAAGTGTCTAAAGTGAAATGTCTGCACCTGTGAAAGGCCCCACCTTAATGACAAGACCTTACTCAATCTGACAATCCCTTTTGAGCACCTGAAGTGATTTGTTATGTACCTATCACAAAAACTTTCACCTGCTCCATTGTTTTTTGGACAATTCATTTGCAATCAAGAAATGTATGTCCTACTGTTATTGGAACAATACTTGGTAGTGGGAGGGGTAATGGCTCTTTACAGTGAATATGCAAAAGGGATGTTCACAAGTTCAGCCCAGGTAAATGTTCGGCCCATATTTACACAGACCTAAACCTACTCACTTGCTGCTGGTTACAATATTCTAAAATAAATAATGCCAGAGAAATAAAACAAAGAGTGAAGGGTGTTGATTTTCCAGCCCTTGCACCTGAAAAGACGAGCAGAGCGGCGTAGCAGAAGAGTGCTGGGCCCATAACCCAGAGGTCGATGGATAGAAACCATGCAATGCTTTGGGTCAGCATGAAGTCTGTATCCTGTCGATCGCTATATCCATTTGACAAACTCTCTGTTGACACAAGTGTCTAAAGTGAAATGGCTCCACCTTAATGACATGACCTTACTCATTCTGACAATCCCTTTTAAGCACATGAAGTGATTTGTTATGTACCTATCACAAACACTTTCACCTGCTCCATTGTTTTTGGACAATTAATTTGCAATCAAAAAATTTATGTCCTACTGTTTTTGGAACAATACTTGGTAGTGGGAGGGGTAATGGCTCTTTACAGTGAATATGCAAAAGGGGATGTTCACAAGTTCAGCCCAGGTAAATGTTCGGCCCATATTTACACAGACCTAAACCTACTCACTTGCTGCTGGTTACAATATTCTAAAATAAATAATGCCAGAGAAATAAAACAAAGAGTGAAGGGTGTTGATTTTCCAGCCCTTGCACCTGAAAAGACGAGCAGAGCGGCGTAGCAGAAGAGTGCTGGGCCCATAACCCAGAGGTCGATGGATAGAAACCATACTTTGCTAATTGCAATTCTTTGGGTCAGCATGAAGTCTGTATCCTGTCGATCGCTATATCCATTTGACAAACTCTCTGTTGCCACAAGTGTCTAGAGTGAAATGGCTCCACCTTAATGACATGACCTTACTCATTCTGACAACCCCTTTTAATCACATGAAGTCACTCGTTATATACCTATCACAAACACTTTCACCTGCTCCATTGTTTTTGGACAATTCATTTGCAATCAACAAATGTATGTCCTACTGTTTTTGGAACAAAACTTGGTAGTGGGAGGGGTAATGGCTCTTTACAGTGAATATGCAAAATGGGATGTTCACAAGTTCAGCCCAGGTAAATGTTCGGCCTATATTTACACAGACCTAAACCTACTCACTTGCTGCTGGTTACAATATTCTAAAATAAATAATGCCAGAGAAATAAAACAGAGAGTGAAGGGTGTTGATTTTCCAGCTCTTAAACTTGAAAAGAAGAGCAGAGTGGCGCAGCGGAAGCGTGCTGGGCCCATAACCCAGAGGTCGATGGATCGAAACCATCCTCTGCTAATTGCAATGCCTTGGGTCAGCATGAAGCCTGTATCCTGTCATTCACTATATCCATTTGACAAACTCTCCATTGCCACAAGTGTCTAAAGTGAAATGGCTCCACCTTAATGACATGCTCAGCCCATATTTACACAGACCTGCTTGTTACAATATTCTAAAATAAATAATGCCAGAGAAATGAGACAAAGAGTGAAGGGTGTTGATAACATGTAATAATAAAGTATTGGCTCTTTTTTTCGAAGGTTTTGTTGCATTGACATTAACAAGGGTACCATTAGTTACGACGCCGTTGGGTGTCACCATGTGGAAGGCAATTGCACACAGGTAGTGTGGCTGAGTGGTCAGTCTGTTTGGGTCAGTCATCAAGTTATGTACCTATCACAAACACTTTCACCTGCTCCATTGTTTTTGGACAATTCATTTGCAATCAAAACATGTATGTCCTACTGTTTTTGGAACAATACTTGGTAGTGGGAGGGGTAATGGCTCTTTACAGTGAATATGCAAAAGGGGATGTTCACAAGTGCAGCCAAGGTAAATGCTCGGCCCATATTTACACAGACCTGCTTGTTACAATATTCTAAAATAAATAATGCCAGAGAAATAAGACAAAGAGTGAAGGGTGTTGATAAAATGTAATAATAAAGTATTGGCTCTTTACTTGCGAAGGTTTTGTTGCACTGACATTAACAAAGGTACCGTTAGTTACGCCCCGGTGTGTGTCACCATGTGGAAAACTCTTATCCGCAGGTAGTGTGGCCGAGTGGTCTAAGGCGCTGGATTTAGGCTCCAGTCTCTCTGGAGGCGTGGGTTCAAATCCCACCACTGCCATTTGCGAATGCCAAATATCTGGTAAAGCAGCTTATCTGACGGCCGGCTATGCCTATAAGTTGCATAGAACTCATATAACATAGCTTGGTGAAGCAACTAAAATGATAGTGGAACTTGGTACACTCTGTGCTTGTTCATCACTAATCGCATTGCCCTGTTGTTAAAAGACCACACAATCACAAGTGTTCAATGTGAAATACTCATTCATTGCCGCAAGTGTCTAATGAATGAGTCAACGTCATTGACAATGAGTCAATGTCAACTAAGCATTTATTAATGACTCGAAAAACACTCCTAAACCAAAGGTTGATTAAAACTATTGTCTGCTAATATCAAATGCTTTGGATCGCATTACCATGTTTTTAGAAGATAGAACAGTTCATTTACTGTTAAAGGCTTTTGGTCATTCGTTATGTACCTATCACAAACACTTTCACCTGCTCCATTGTTTTTGGACAATTAATTTGCAATCAAAAAATGTATGTCCTACTGTTTTTGGAACAATACTTGGTAGTGGGAGGGGTATTGGCTTTTCAATCAACCCAGAGGTCGATGGATCGAAACCATCCTCTGCTAATTGCTATGCTTTGGGACAGTATGAAGTCTGTATCCTGTCAATTGCTATATCCATTTGACAAACTCTCCATTGCCACAAATGTCTAAAGTGAAATGTCTGCACCTGTGAAAGGCCCCACCTTAATGACAAGACCTTACTCAATCTGACAATCCCTTTTGATCACCAGAAGTGATTTGTTATGTACCTATCACAAAAACTTTCACCTGCTCCATTGTTGTTGGACAATTCATTTGCAATCAAAAAATGTATGTCCTACTGTTATTGGAACAATACTTGGTAGTGGGAGGGGTAATGGCTCTTTTCAGTAAATATGCAAAAGGGATGTTCACAAGTTCAGCCCAGGTAAATGCTCAGCCCATATTTACACAGACCTAAACCTACTCACTTGCTGCTGGTTACAATATTCTAAAATAAATAATGCCAGAGAAATAAAACAAAGAGTGAAGGGTGTTGATTTTCCAGCCCTTGCACCTGAAAAGACGAGCAGAGCGGCGTAGCAGAAGAGTGCTAGGCCCATAACCCAGAGGTCGATGGATAGAAACCATACTTTGCTAATTGCAATGCTTTGGGTCAGCATGAAGTCTGTATCCTGTCAATCGCTATATCCATTTGACAAACTCTCTGTTGCCACAAGTGTCTAAAGTGAAATGTCTCCACCTTAATGACAAGACCTTACTCAATCTGACAATCCCTTTTGATCACCTGAAGTGATTTGTTATGTACCTATCACAAAAACTTTCACCTGCTCCATTGTTTTTGGACAATTCATTTGCAATCAAGAAATGTATGTCCTACTGTTTTTGGAACAACACTTGGTAGTGAGATGGGTAATGGCTCTTTTCAGTGAATATGCAAAAGGGGATGTTCACAAGTTCAGCCCAGGTAAATGCTCAGCCCATATTTACACAGACCTAAACCTACTCACTTGCTGCTGGTTACAATATTCTAAAATAAATAATGCCAGAGAAATAAAACAAAGAGTGAAGGGTGTTGATTTTCCAGCCCTCACATCTAAAAAGACGAGCAGAGTGGCGCAGCGGAAGCGTGCTGGGCCCATAACCCAGAGGCCCTCTGCTAATTGCAATTCTTTGGGTCAGCATGAAGTCTGTATCCCGTTGATCGCTATATCCATTTGACAAACTCTCCATTGCTGCAAGTGTCTACAGTGAAATGTCTACACCTGTAAGAGGCCACACCTTAATGACAAGACCTTACTCAATCTGACAATCCCTTTTGATCACATGAAGTGATTTGTTACATACCTATCACAAACTCTTTCACTTTTTTGGATCGCATTACCATGTTTTTAGAAGATGAACAGTTCATTTTCTGTTAACCCTTGTGTTGTCCTTCGTGTCACGGGGACTTGTTTATTTTATGTACTGTCCTACCATCGTTGTGCTTCGGGTCCCCGGGGCCCTTTCGTGTATCATGTGATGTCAACCGCTGTCGCCTCATCCTTCTGTTCAACGGGACCCGGAGTTATGTTTTCGCTCCTACATTGTCTACTACCCTGGTGGTGGTGGTGGTGGTGTGTGTGTGTGCGCGTGCGTGCGTGCGTGCGTGTGTGTTTGCGTAACATCATCTCACATCTCACACAGCAGACACATGTCAAAGGGTTTTTATTCAAAAGATTTTCAAGACTGTTGTTCATGTCACTTTGTTGCACCTTTTCACATCTCAATAGCGCACACACGCCGTGTTCACTGGTGCCGTGCAAGCCACGAGGCTACAGTCTCACACATTCCGTGCAGTAGGTCCGCGTGCAGCTCCCACAGATGTATCACTTGCAGGCCCTGCACGCGGTGTGCGTCTTGCGGTCCTTTGTCTTTGGACAGCGCTGACACCTCTTCCTCTTGCTGGACACTCGGTGCGCGGTCGGTTCCGCATCGTCGTCGTCGTTCTCTCAGTGCTCTCTGCGCTCTCCAGCGGCCGCTGCCCTGCTCATCACGGCTTTGACGAGTGCGGCGGCGGCGGCCGCACCCAGGCGTCCCACACGTCTCGTACGGCTGCCAGTTTGTTCGAGGCTCGCCTGGCAGCTCTCGTCGAATCGCAGCAGTCTTGAGAACGCGTGGAACCGTTTGAGCGACATCGTGGCACGGAAAATGGCCCTGCCGCTCTCCTCGTGCCACAGGTAGCCACGCAGGTCCGTCTCGTCCATCGTTTTCCAGTCGTTGCCGCATTTCCTTAGGCCCCCGAGGTTCGTAGCGGCCACCCTGATCTTTTCTATTTGCCGCGTGACAAACAGGTCGAACGCGGAGACTATGTCGTGGACGTGCGTGGCAGCGTACTCCGTGGGTCCTGGGCTCTGTGGAGGAGTAGCGTCTCGGTCGTCTTGTTCTCGGTCGTCTTGGTCTTGGTCGTCATCGTCGTCTCGGTCGTGTTGTTCTCGTTCGTCGTCTTGTTGTTCCTCTTCCTCTTCGTATTCGCCGCTGCGGCGGTGGCAGCGAGGTCGAGGGCGACGGGGATGATACGTCGTCGAGGACCATTCGATTTCGCCGTTTCTCGACGCAAACCTTTCGCTTTCCTCCTCGTCCTGCTCCTCGTCGTCTTGGCCCTCTCCGTCTTCTTCTGCCCATTGCCGTCCACCCTCCTGTGCTGCGTTTGCCCCTCGTTCTTCTCCTCATTCCTCATCCTGTTACTTGTCATCTTGGCCCTCTCCGTCCTCTTCTCCCCTTTGCCGTCCACCCTCCTGTGCTGCGTTTGCCCCTCGTTCTTCTCCTCGTTCGTCTCGGTCGTCGGCGTCGTAGTAGTCGTCTTCTCCTGCGTCGTGGTCGTGGGCGTGGCGGCGGTCCCTTTCTCCGCCGTCGTGTTTGTCTCGGTCCTCTTCTGACGCACACTCACTGGATGACCATTCGTCGTCGGAGTTGGAGTCGCTGTGGTCGTCGGAGTCGTCTTGTTCTTGTTCTTGTTCTTCTTCTTCTGTGTCTTCATCTTCTTCTTCTTCTTCTTCGTCTTCTTCTACCTCTTCCACTTGGGGGACATTGCGTGCCGCGAGGGCGAGAACCCGATGCAGCTCCAAATTTAGAGTCACACAACGGGCCATGCCGGCGTCGCAACCGGCTGCTGAACCGAGTATAGAGAGAGTACAAATGTCCAAAAGAAGAAGAAGAAGCAAAGATGCCAAAAACAAGAAGACAAATGTGTACAGTGTTTTCCCCTTTCCCTTACCCTTTCTGTTTTACAACTACAAGCCAGGCCAGGGTCCCCCGAATACCATGGAATGGGTCACAGAGACCCGAAGGCCAGAGACGCGGTAGTAGAGTGATACCATTGAATAACGTATGGGTCACAGAGACCCGAAGGCCAGAGCCGCGGTAGTGGAGAAATACCATCGAATATTTGCCAGGGTCCCTGTGACCCGAAGGACAACACAAGGGTTAAGACACGACAACTGGGGTGAAAAACGCAGCAGTGAATAAACAGCAAGATGAAGTCTCACAAAAGTGCAGCGAGATTTGCACTATTGATTGGCAGGAAAAACAGCAGAGAGAAAATATTGGCCGTGTGGCCTTGGATTTGGAAAGCAGCACACCAAGTGAGGCTTACCGCGAGGGTTTTGACTGGGACGATCAGGGTTTACAGCTGCTCTGGAGTACAGGGCTGTACTTACCCTGGTTTCTCTTCATAATGCACAAGTCTTTCGCCTTTTACTAAAGAGAGGAACACCAATGAGTTGATCCTATTTTTGGTGGGCTCTGCTGTTTGGCTGAGCCTTGTGTACTTGTGAAAAGCAAATAAGCTGTCCTTAACTAGACTTCTGTTGTTATTAGCAGCTACAGAAACAGGACACAGAGGGAACATTGTCCAATTTTGAAAACCAAACAAGCTGCCTTAGGTGCTTCACCATGGAGCGCTTGGGCGGGGGTGCTAAGTAGCAGCTATTGTTATGCCCAATTAAAAGTACTGGACCATGACAAGTGCGAACCGTCCGGGGAGGTTGCGTCGGACAGCAAACAGGTGGTGCTCATCGCTTCTCGGCCTTTTGGTTAAGACTGCGATCACCTCCGGTTAATCGGAAAACTCTGCCTGTTTGTGGCCTTGTTTTCTGTGTTTTTGGAGGATATTGTCACATATTGTTTGAAATTGTTAAAATTCCTTGTAAATCGTTCTTTCACAAAGGTAGGTAAGTTGCTTAAAACTTTATTTTTGACCTCAACTAGGTCAATTGAGTGGGGTCTCCATCATGTCAGCCAACCATGCTGGCATGCGGAGGCACCACAGCGTCCGTTTTACTTTTAAAGATAAAGATGGCAATCCATTGGTAATGTCGAGGCTTGACTTTTCCAGGAAGTTAATACAGAGAACGTTACATTTCCCACCAGAAGATATAAATTGTATTGTTACCCTGCCTTTTAACAAAGGTTTTGATGTAAGCTTTCGCTCTGCCAGTGTTCTCAGAGACTTCTGGAACAGATATGAAAATGAAAAACACCAGTTTTCCACTTTCAATGTTGAGAAACTGACTGACAATGCCTTTAAAACAGTCATTGTCAGAATGTTCAATGAGACAGTGAATGCGGATGACATTTGTTTGTGGCTGGGGAGATATTGCACTGTGAAAGGCCAGGCTACCAAGGTGAGAGATGAGGATGAAATCTGGAATTGCGCTTGGAGGGTCCCCATACACCAAGGCCAGGACCCTCAGGGCTTCCAGGGCCTGAAACATCTGCCATCAATGATAGTTCTCGGTAACAACAGAGGCTACATCCACTACCAGGGACAGCCCAAGCTCTGCCGCAAGTGTGGTGAGCATGGGCACCTGGCAGAAGCATGTCAACAGATAATTTGTGGGAAATGTAGAGAAATTGGGCATACCTTTGAGGAGTGTACCAATGGCAGGAAGTGTAATCTTTGTGGAGAAACAAACCACCTCTTCAGAGATTGCCCAAAGTCTTTTGCCAACAAACTGAAAGCAGCAAAGGTAGTCGCAAAGCAACAAAATGGCGGACCAGGTGAACCATTTAGAGAGCTGTTTGAAGAAGCCGAGCTGGGAAATTCAAATCTCCCTCCAAATCCTGTGATTGGAGAACAAGAAATGGGTGACGGGGGAGAGGAGGAGGGGCCTGTAACTGCCCAATCAGAGGAGAGTGGTGAGAAAGATGGGGCAGTGCAGGCAGAAGGCGGAGCTAGTCTAGAACGTGAAAGTGACCAGTCACAAGGCAATAGCAAGGATGCCTCCCTCCCCAATGCCCAGCCGGCCAAGAGGCCTTTATCAGAAACGTCCTCTGAGTCTCCTGGAGTCGCAGAGAAGAGGGGAAGAGCTGGCAACTCCTCAGACAGTTTATCTGTGGGGGAGCCCAGAGTCTTCCCCCCCAATTCCCCAAATGAGGTCCATCCATCCATCCATCTTCATCCGCTTATCCGGGGTCGGGTCGCGGGGGTAGCAGCTCCAGCAGGGGACCCCAAACTTCCCTTTCCCGGGCCACATTAACCAGCTCCGACTGGGGGATCCCGAGGCGTTCCCAGGCCAGGTTAGAGATATAATCCCTCCACCTAGTCCTGGGTCTCCCCCGAGGCCTCCTCCCAGCTGGACGTGCCTGGAACACCTCCCTAGGGAGGCGCCCAGGGGGCATCCTTACCAGATGCCCAAACCACCTCAACTGGCTCCTTTCGACGCAAAGGAGCAGCGGCTCTACTCCGAGCTCCTCACGGATAACTGAGCTTCTCACCCTATCTCTAAGGGAGACGCCAGCTACCCTCCTGAGGAAACCCATTTCGGCCGCTTGTACCCTGGATCTTGTTCTTTCGGTCATGACCCAGCCTTCATGACCATAGGAGAGGGTAGGAACAAAAACTGACCGGTAGATTGAGAGCTTTGCCTTCTGGCTCAGCTCTCTTTTCGTCACAACGGTGCGATAAATTGAATGTAATACCGCACCTGCTGTGCCGATTCTCCGACCAATCTCCCGCTCCATTGTCCCCTCACTCGTGAACAAGACCCCAAGGTACTTGAACTCCTTCACTTGGGGTAAGGACTCATTCCCTACCTGGAGAAGGCACTCCATCGGTTTCCTGCTGAGAACCATGGCCTCCGATTTAGAGGTGCTGATCCTCATCCCAGCCGCTTCACACTCGGCTGCGAACCGATCCAGTGAACTACAAACAGGATTGGTGACAAAGCGCAGCCCTGGCGGAGGCCAACCCTCACCTGAAACGAGTCCGACTTACTGCCGAGAACCCGGACACAGCTCTCGCTTTGGTCGTACAGAGATTGGATGGCCCTGAGAAGGGACCTCCTCACCCCATACTCCCGCAGCACCTCCCACAGTATCTCCCGGGGCACCCGGTCATACGCCTTCTCCAGATCCACAAAACACATGTAGACTGGTTGGGCATACTCCCAGGCTCCCTCCAGGATCCTTGCGAGAGTAAAGATCTGGTCCGTTGTTCCACGACCAGGACGGAATCCGCATTGTTCCTCTTCAACCTGAGATTCGACTATCGACCGAACCCTCCTTTCCAGCACCTTCGAGTAGACTTTACCGGGGAGGCTGAGAAGTGTGATACCCCTGTAATTGGCACACACCCTCTGGTCCCCCTTTTAAAAAAGGGGGAACCACCACCCCGGTCTGCCACTCCTTAGGCACCGTCCCAGACTTCCACGCAATGTTGAAGAGGCGTGTCAACCAAGACAACCCCTCCACACCCAGAGCTTTAAGCATTTCTGGACGGATCTCATCAATTCCTGGGGCTTTGCCACTGTGGAGTTGTTTAACTACCTCAGCAACCTCCACCAGGGAAATTGATGCCAATCCCCCTCATCCTCCAGCTCTGCCTCTACCATAGAGGGCGTATTAGTCGGATTTAGGAGTTCCTCAAAGTGCTCCTTCCACCGCCCTATTACCTCCTCAGTTGAGGTCAACAGCGTCCCCATCCTTACTGTACACAGCTTGGATGGTTCCCCCGCTTCCCCTCCTGAGGTGGCGAACGGTTTTCCAGAAGCACCTTGGTGCCGACCGAAAGTCCTTCTCCATGTCTTCTCCGAACTTCTCCCACACACGCTGCTTTGCCTCTTTCACGGCAGAGGCTGCAGCCCTTCGGGCCCTTCGGTACCTTGCAACTGCCTCCGGAGTCGCCTGGGATAACATATCCCGGAAAGACTCTTCTTCAGTCGGACGGCTTCCTGACCACCGGTGTCCACCACGGTGTTCGTGGGTTACCGCCCCTTGAGGCACCTAAGACCCTAAGACCACAGCTCCTCACCGCAGCTTCAGCAATGGAAACTTTGAACATTGTCCACTCGGGTTCAATGCCCCCCAGCCTCCACAGGGATGCACGAAAAGCTCCGCCGGAGGTGTGAGTTGAAAGTCTGTCGGACAGGGGCCTCCTCCAGACGTTCCCAATTTACCCGCACTACCCGCTTGGGCTTACCAGGTCTGTCCAGAGTCTTCCCCCACCCCCTGACCCAACTCACCACCAGATGGTGATCGGTTGACAGCTCCGCCCCTCTCTTCACCCGAGTGTCCAAAACATATGGCCTCAGATCAGATGAAACGATTATAAAATCGATCATTGACCTTTGGCCTAGGGTGCTCTGGGTACCAAGTACACTTATGAGCATCCCTATGTTCGAACATGGTGTTCGTTATAGACAATCCATGACTAGCACAGAAGTCCAACAACAAACAACCACTCTGGTTTAGATCAGGGAGGCCGTTCCTCCCAATCACGCCTCTCCATGTGTCTCCATCATTACCCACGTGCGCGTTGAAGTCCCCCAGCAGAACTATGGAGTCCCCAACTGGAGCCCCATGCAGGACTCCACTCAAGGTCTCCAAGAAGGCCGAATACTCTGAACTCTTGTTTGGTGCATATGCACAAACAACAGTCAGAGTTTTCCCCCCCACAACCCGCAGGCGTAGGGAGGCGACCCTCTCGTCCACCGGGTTAAACTCCAACGTAGCGGCGCTCAGCCGGGGGCTTGTGAGTATCCCCACACCCGCCCGGCGCCCCAAATGAGGTCTCTTTCCTAAACATAGCTCTGCAATCAACCCCAAAGGACTCAAACTTAAATGCAACCTTGCAACAAAGGCCCACCCCCAGAGTCCAACCGGGAAATGAAGCTCAAACCCTTCCCTTTTCACCAATAAGAGTGAAGGAAAAGCTCCATTCACAAGCCAATGACTAACTGCCTCTTTAAAGACATTTTAACATTGCAATTCGCCTCTTAGTCCTTTAAAATGTGATACTTGTTATTTCTAATCATACTCATGACACTTACCTTCTCAACCATAAATGTGAGAAGTGTGAAGTCGAGAGTT
Organism: Sander vitreus; assembly: GCF_031162955.1. Classification (NCBI taxonomy): domain Eukaryota; kingdom Metazoa; phylum Chordata; class Actinopteri; order Perciformes; family Percidae; genus Sander; species Sander vitreus. Next base: position 2,543 of record NW_027595469.1, on the reverse strand, counting down.
AGAGCCGAGACTGTTTTATCCTTTCTTAACTCTTTGAAGTCGGATGTGTTTTTAATACAGGAGTGTGGCCTGCCGTTTTTAAACCATTACAGAGATTGGGAGGAGTTATGGCAACAAACATCGATATGGAGCGGATCAAATCAGAACAAAAATGATGGCGTGGCCATTCTAATAAAAAACCCCCTTGTCTTGGTGAAGGGTAGCACAGTGGTGAGAGATGGCCGGGCACTTTTAGCACACTTGACTTTTATGGGAAGAGATTTTAACGTCTTAAATATTTATGGTTTTAATGATAAAAATGACAGGTATGACCTTTTAGAAGACCTGCAGTTCCACATGCTAGGTAGGGCACCACTAGTTGTAGGGGGTGATTTTAATTGTATTCTAAGCAGGAATGACAGGAAAGGAGCAGGGGAAGATCTTAAAATTGACAAAACATCAGTTTTATTACAGGACATATGCAAAGATTTTAACCTTCTCGACTGTTTTAGAACCATGCATCCCAGAGAGCAAAACTTCACCTGGTTCAGTGGTGATGGCACCAGACCCTCTCGCATAGATTACATTTTATCACGCGATTGCCCACCAATGGATGCTAGATTGGAACCGGTTTTCTTTTCTGACCACGCAATGCTTTCCTGCACCCTCTCACTGTCTTCTGAGGTGATATTAGGAAGTGGTCTGTGGAAGCTCAACTGTTCCCTTTTAGAGGATAGGGAGTTAGTTAGTCAGTATAGGAGCAGTACCTCGAGTGGCAGACCCTTCAAGACTTTTACGATGCACATTGGTGTGAAATGGTAAAAAGACGGACCCAGACCTTCTTTAGACAGGCAGGTAAGAGAAAGAAAGATAGGGACGACAGACGCATGTTGGGACTGCAAAAACGACTCCAGCGGTATTTTAAACTAAACCAACAAGGGATGGATCTAAATGAAGACATGAAACAAATTAAAAGAGAGATGTCCTTTTTAGCAGAAATTAAAAGCAAGGGTGTCATTTTAAGAAGCAAAGAAAAAGAAATAGAGGAAGGGGAAAAGTGTACAAGATACTTCTTTAAGAAAATAGTAAATAAAGGAGGGGGCATTTTAAGCTTAAAAAAAGGAAAATGGCTGCATTGCTAAAACAACAGAGGAAATCAAAGACACAATTGAAAACTTTTATACAGAACTATATAGAGAAAAATTGGTTCAACGAGACAGCATGATGGAAGTTTTAAATTTCATTGAGCAAACGGTATACGACAGAGTGCTTTTAACCCAGGATTTTACCATTCTAGAGTTAAATGAATGCATCAAGAGTTTTATTTATTTAACATTTTGGGATATTTTAGCACCTGACTTGCTTGATGTTTTTAGCGATTTTGAAAAACTTGAACAACTTCCTGACAGCTTTAGAGTAGGGATAGTGACCCTCCTTTACAAAGACACAGACAATTCTGACCTGAGAAATTGGAGACCCATCACACTTTTCAATTTTGACTGTAAACTTTTTAGTAAACTTTTAGCATCACACACGTCTTTGTTTTTAGAAGGGCTGATCCACCCGGATCAAGACTGTGCCATACCAGGAAGGAAGATCACCGACAGCCTCGTACTGATCCGAGATACCATCTGTTATGCGAGAGACAGAAACATCCGGCTAATAGTCCTAAATTTAGATTTTGAGAACGCTTTTGATCGGGTCTCGCACCAATACCTTTTCCAGGTACTGCGAAAAATGGGTTTCCCAAGAAGGTTTATAGCCTGGGTGGGATTGCTGTACCGGGGTATTACCAGCAAATTCCTTGTTAACGGGAATCTGACAAAAGCAGTCAATATCAACTGCGGTGTCCGTCAGGGGTGTCCGTTATCTGCCCTCCTTTATGTTATTTGCATCGAACCATTGGCACAGATCTTGAGAAGGGACAAACAAATCACTGGGGTAGGAGTGCCAGGGAGCGGGGGACTTGCGACAAAGTGCATTTTATATATGGACGATATTAACATTTTATGCACTGACCTTTTATCTGTCAACAGGATTCTAGACTTGACCGACTGGTTTGGGCGGGCTTCTGGGTCAAAACTAAATAGAAGCAAGACCCTAGCCCATTTTTATGGACCGTGGACAGCGACTGAGATGACAGGACTCCCCCTGACTGTGACCCAGACCGACCAAAAAATACTTTTGATTTGATAGGAAGGGGGGAGGGAAAACAAATTGGCCAGACATGGTAGGGAAAGTTAGGCAGAGACTAGGGTACTGGAGACTTAGAGGACTGACACTAGAAGGAAAGGTTTTAATCATCAAGCCAGTGATTTTACCTTTGCTTTTACTCATCAGCTCTGTTTTTATGCCACCCAGAAAAGTGATTTTAGACCTGGAACGAGCCATCTTTTATTTCCTGTGGGGGTCCAAGTGGGAACGAGTGCAGAGAAGCGTGATGAAGAAGCCCAAGGAGAAAGGAGGGAAAGGAGTGCTGGACCTGTTATTGTTTTTAGGAGGATTTACAGCTATACACATAACAGCAGCCACGGCCCCATCCAGAAATGCTAAGACAGCAGCTA
>NW_027595468.1:122500-127932 GCF_031162955.1 Sander vitreus | reverse complement strand
AATATTTCTCTCGACAGAACAACAGAACTCCCTTTGATGTCACCGTTTCAGGGGAAAGATCCATAAACATGTTGGTACTTTTAGACATTTTTTGTCAGTTTTTAGCGAAACATTTGCCATTATTGGATGGATCATGTTCCTTCTTCATCAACATGTTGTAGAGCAGTGACAGCAGCTGCAGATGGGACCTTTTCACTGCTCTTTTTGGAGTTTTTTGGAGTTTTTGTGGCTTTCTGTGACATTAAGTCTGCCAATATATGTATCTACCTATTACTATTATAACTAGTCCTGTGATGTCTGGAGGAAAAGATATGGAAATATTGGTAAAAGGGACAGAAACATCGAAAAATATTAAAAAAACAAACATTAACGTCTCATTAAAATGTTCTCACAGCTTTAGAAAGTTATATTTTTATTTCGTGTTGTTTTAGTCCAAATGTAACTCTCTGTGTTAGGACTACAAATGAGACCAGCATGCAGCTGATGTTGCAGCCAATCAGCTGTGGTGTTGTTGGAGCGAGCCTCTCTGGGATTGGTCCACAGTCAAACAGCTGTTATACCTCTACGGTGTTATATGTGTGTCACATTCCTGAGAGAGGAACTGTTTGAGCACAGAGAAATATAATGTGGGAGCACATTACATCACACTCTGGTCACTGCACGCTCAACTCTAGACACACACACACACACACACACACACACACACACTCAGACACACACACACACACACACACACAGAGACACACACACACACACAGAGAAACACACACACTCTGGTCACTGCACGCTCAACTCTAGACACACACACACACACACACACACACACACACAGAGACACACACACACACACACTCTGGTCACTGCACGCTCAACTCTAGACACACACACACACACACACACACACACACACACACACACACACACTGATACACACACAGAGAGACACACACACTCAGAGACACACACACTCAGACACACACACACACACAGAGACACACACACACACAGAGAAACACACACACTCTGGTCACTGCACGCTCAACTCTAGACACACACACACACACACACACAGACACACACACTCAGACACACACACACACACACACACTCAGACACACACACACACACACACACACAGAGAAACACACACACTCTGGTCACTGCACGCTCAACTCTAGACACACACACACACACACACACACACACACACACACAGAGACACACACACACACACACACACACACACACACTCTCACTCGACCTCTTCCCCCTGCATGCCAGTGATTAAACAGCTGATGGACGTCCAAAGTGCCTGACTCTCCTGACTCTCCTGACTCCTCAAGGACTCCTGACTCTCCTGACTCTCCTGACTCTCCTGACTCCTGACTCTCCTGACTCCTCAAGGACTCCTGACTCTCCTGACTCTCCTGACTCTCCCTGACTCCTCAAGGACTCCTGACTCCTGACTCTCCTGACTCCTCAAGGACTCCTGACTCCTGACTCTCCTGACTCTCCTGACTCCTCAAGGACTCCTGACTCTCCTGACTCCTCAAGGACTCCTGACTCTCCTGACTCCTGACTCCTCAAGGACTCCTGACTCTCCTGACTCCTCGAGGACTCCTCGAGGACTCCTGACTCTCCTGACTCCTCAAGGACTCCTGACTCTCCTGACTCCTGACTCTCCTGACTCTCCTGACTCCTCAAGGACTCCTGACTCTCCTGACTCTCCTGACTCTCCTCGAGGACTCCTGACTCTCCTGACTCTCCTGACTCCTCAAGGACTCCTGACTCTCCTGACTCCTCGAGGACTCCTGACTCTCCTGACTCCTCGAGGACTCCTGACTCTCCTGACTCCCTGACGACTCCTGACTCTCCTGACTCTCCTGACTCCTCGAGGACTCCTGGTGACCAGACAGCAGCACAGAAACACATGAAAACACATTTCCTCAGCACGGAACAGGTGTACTCAAACTACACTCTTTTGGGATTTTTTGGGCCCGATCTAAGCTCTAGTGTGTGTGTGTGTGTGTGTGTGTGTGTGTGTGTGTGTGTGTGTGTGTGTGTGTGTGTGTGTGTGTGTGTGTGTGTGTGTGTGTGTGTGTGTGTGTGTGTGTGTGTGTGTGTGTCTCTGTGTGTGTGTGTGTGTGTGTGTGTCTGTGTGTGTGTGTGTGTGTGTGTGTGTGTCTGTCTATGTGTGTGTGTGTGTCTATGTGTGTGTGTATGTGTGTGTGTCTAGAGTTGAGCGTGCAGTGACCAGAGTGTGATGTAATGTGCTCGCACAATATATTTCTCTGTGCTCAAACAGTTCCTCTCTCAAGAATGTGACACACACACAGCGTATGTGAACCCTTTACAGTGAATGCTGGAGCTCCGCCTCCACCCAGCTGGATGCTGGAGCTCCGCCTTCACCCAGCTGGAAGCTGGAGCTCCGCCTCCACCCAGCTGGATGCTGGAGCTCCGCCTCCACCCAGCTGGCTCCATGATGTCATAAAGGCTCCTTGACCTCCTGTTTTAATGTTTGAAGGTGAGATCTCTGGAGCCTCTGCTGTCTGTGATGTCACCGTGATGTCAGCGTGATGTCGTGGGTGAAGCAGCGGTACCGTGACATCACCCCCGTGACGCTGCAGGTGGCAGGCGGGGCCGTGAGCGCCACTCTGTACTGCGGCGAGCCCGAAGGCCTGGCGGGGGGGCTGGTGGAGTCCTTCCTGGTGGAGCTGTACCGCTGTAAACTCTGCCAGTTCACCTGCAGCCTGAAGGCCTCGGTCAGCAGCCACCTGCGCACGCACCTCACCTACCTGGGCGGGGAGGGAGGGGGAGGGGCCCAGGACGGCGAGGGGGCGGGGCCGTATCCGCTGGAGCTGAACCAAGAGGAAGAGGAGGAGAAACGCAGCGACGAGGACGAAGACTTCCTGCTTTACAACATGCTGGACGACATGAGCCCGCCCACCTGTGACATCAGCAGTGAGGGGGGGCTGCAGGTCGCACACACCTGTGAGGTGACACACACACACACACACACACACACACACACACACTGACATACAGAGACACACACACACACACACACACTGACATACAGAGACACACACGCAGTCGCACACACACACACACACACACACACACACACACACACACACACACACTCACATACAGAGACACACAAGCCCCCCCCAGGGGGGTCACTAGACCTAGAGCTGCACTGGGACACAAGCCCCCCCCAGGGGGGGTCACTAGACCTAGAGCTGCACTGGGAGCACAAGCCCCCCCAGGGGGGTCCATGGGCATGCCCCCCTGTAAGAACATGTAGTCTATTTTAACGTTGAAGAGAGACTCAGAGGTTAGACGTCATTATTCTCATCTATGGATGGACATATTTGGGCTGTAGCCTGCCGGGGGCTGCAGGGACAGATCACTGGTCAGTCCCTGCAGCCCCCGCACTGACTTTGGGAGGGGGCTTTTAGTGTTGTTAGTGTTAGTGCATGGACTCAGCTTCAGAATGAACTCCAGTCTCCTGTTGTTCTCTTAAAGGCTGTCTGTCTGTCACTGGTTTTAAACTGATTTAGGACCCAGATGTCTCTTTCTGATGACGTTGTTGTTTGAATATGATGAGTGGAAGTGTGTTTATGTTGTTATTAGGCTAAAATAAAATAAATAAAATGTTATCTAATTAATCTCATACATAGTTAACGGTGCCTGAACCGAGACTTTTTAAGAAAGTAAAAAAAGAAAAGAATAAAAAGGTATAAACAACAGTTGGTGACATTAAAGAACGGCTTGTTTATTGCTAAGGCCATATGGTCAACATTAAATGATTAATAATAATGTATAACAATAACAATAACTTATTTCACTAGTAAACTGCTGTTGAACGACAAAAACAACAACCAGATGGGAAAAGGACATTTAACAATAACTTCAAATGCACCACGAGGCTGTAGTTTACCAGTGTCATTGAACACACCGTCTGTGTTGTTTCTCCGACGGCAGCTGCAGATTGTTACATCCCGGTGTTGAATCCTCTACAGTAAAACACAGTCACACTTTACACCGTTTAGTGTTAGCTGTCAGCATTTAACCCTGTTTAATCAGCTACTAGCTAGCGGTAGGCTAACGTTAGCTGCTGTTAACTAGCTAGTGGTAGGCTAACGTTAGCTGCTGTTGAGTATAGTGTTAACTAGCTAGCGGTAGGCTAACGTTAGCTGCTGTCGAGTATAGTGTTAACTAGCTAGCGGTAGGCTAACGTTAGCTGCTGTCGAGTATAGTGTTAACTAGCTAGCGGTAGGCTAACGTTAGCTGCTGTCGAGTATAGTGTTAACTAGCTAGCGGTAGGCTAACGTTAGCTGCTGTCGAGTATAGTGTTAACTAGCTAGCGGTAGGCTAACGTTAGCTGCTGTCGAGTATAGTGTTAACTAGCTAGCGGTAGGCTAACGTTAGCTGCTGTCGAGTATAGTGTTAACTAGCTAGCGGTAGGCTAACGTTAGCTGCTGTCGAGTATAGTGTTAACTAGCTAGCGGTAGGCTAACGTTAGCTGCTGTCGAGTATAGTGTTAACTAGCTAGCGGTAGGCTAACGTTAGCTGCTGTCGAGTATAGTGTTAACTAGCTAGCGGTAGGCTAACGTTAGCTGCTGTCTGAGTATAGTGTTAACTAGCTAGCGGTAGGCTAACGTTAGCTGCTGTCGAGTATAGTGTTAACTAGCTAGCGGTAGGCTAACGTTAGCTGCTGTCGAGTATAGTGTTAACTAGCTAGCGGTAGGCTAACGTTAGCTGCTGTCGAGTATAGTGTTAACTAGCTAGCGGTAGGCTAACGTTAGCTGCTGTCGAGTATAGTGTTAACTAGCTAGCGGTAGGCTAACGTTAGCTGCTGTCGAGTATAGTGTTAACTAGCTAGCGGTAGGCTAACGTTAGCTGCTGTCGAGTATAGTGTTAACTAGCTAGCGGTAGGCTAACGTTAGCTGCTGTCGAGTATAGTGTTAACTAGCTAGCGGTAGGCTAACGTTAGCTGCTGTCGAGTATAGTGTTAACTAGCTAGCGGTAGGCTAACGTTAGCTGCTGTCGAGTATAGTGTTAACTAGCTAGCGGTAGGCTAACGTTAGCTGCTGTCGAGTATAGTGTTAACTAGCTAGCGGTAGGCTAACGTTAGCTGCTGTCGAGTATAGTGTTAACTAGCTAGCGGTAGGCTAACGTTAGCTGCTGTCGAGTATAGTGTTAACTAGCTAGCGGTAGGCTAACGTTAGCTGCTGTCGAGTATAGTGTTAACTAGCTAGCGGTAGGCTAACGTTAGCTGCTGTCGAGTATAGCGTTAACTAGCTAGCGGTAGGCTGACGTTAGCTGCTGTCGAGTATAGCGTTAACTAGCTAGCGGTAAGTGTGTCTATGTTGTTACTTGTTATTGTCTTTGTATTTATTTGAAGCCACGCTGCTGCCACTCAAGGA
>NW_027595468.1:110000-112500 GCF_031162955.1 Sander vitreus | reverse complement strand
GCAGCCATACATGCCCACGCCATGACACTACCACCACCATACTTCACTGATGAGGTGGTATGCTTTGGATCATGAGCAGTTCCTTTCCTTCTCCATACTCTTCTCTTCCCATCACTCTGGTACAAGTTGATCTTTGTCTCATCTGTCCATAGGATGTTGTTCCAGAAATGTGAAGGCTTTTTTAGATGTTGTTTGGCAAACTCTAATCTGGCCTTCCTGTTTTTGAGGCTCACCAATGGTTTACATCTTGTAGTGAACCCTCTGTATTCACTCTGGTGAAGTCTTCTCTTGATTGTTGACTTTGACACACATACACCTACCTCCTGGAGAGTGTTCTTGATCTGGCCAACTGTTGTGATGGTGTTTTCTTCACCAGGGAAAGTATTCTTCGGTCATCCACCACAGTTGTTTTCCGTGGTCTTCCGGGTCTTTTGGTGTTGCTGAGCTCACCGGTGCGTTCTTTCTTTTTAAGAATGTTCCCAAACAGTTGATTTGGCCACACCTAATGTTTTTGCTATCTCTCTGATGGGTTTGTTTAGATTTTTCAGCCTAATGATGGCTTGCTTCACTGATAGTGACAGCTCTTTGGATCTCATATTGAGAGTTGACAGCAACAGATTCCAGATGCAAATAGCACACTTGAGATGAACTCTGGACCTTTTATCTGCTCCTTGTAAATGGGATAATGAGGGAATAACACACACCTGGCCATGGAACAGCTGAGCAGCCAGTTGTCCCATTACTTTTGGTCCCTTAGAAAGTGGGAGGCACATATACAAACTGTTGTAATTCCTACACCGTTCACCTGATTTGGATGTAAATACCCTCAAATTAAAGCTGAAAGTCTGCAGTTAAAGCACATCTTGTTCGTTTCATTTCAACTCCATTGTGGTGGTGTATAGAGCCAAAAAAGATTAGAATTGTGTCGATGTCCCAATATTTATGGACCTGACTGTATATATCATTGTTAGTAGTATCATAATGTTGTGATTATACTCTTGTTGTGTTTCTGTAGGAGACGCCCTGACTTATCACAACAGACAGATGTTCTCCACCTTCGACAAAGACCAGGACTCCTCTGGAGGGAACTGTGCCAGATCATTCCTGGGGGCGTTCTGGTACAACAACTGTCACTATGCAAATCCAAACGGTGTTTATCGTTGGGGGGCTGACAGCACTATCTCTAATGTTGGAGTGGATTGGTACCAATGGAAAGGTCCTAACTACTCCCTGAAGGCCATCAGCATGAAGATCCGTCCTGTGCAGTAGTTCTCCAGGACCAACGTCCAGCAGAATATCAGCTCATCTCTTCTCATCTCTTTCTCTCATTAAGCATTTAATCTCCCAACAGGTCTTATTTCCTGAAACTGGGAACCAGCACAAGACCAGCAGCTGATGTTAGTAGATGTTGTTACGGTCTGTGATGGTTTAAAGCAGTCGCAGCTCGCTGCTACGTGGACGAAAAGTCAGATGTGTCTGCTGTTTATCTGCTGTACGCTGACAATCAATAAATAAGATGAGCATTAAGATGATCTCATGTCTTCACTTTATTCATAATTAAGATTAGCAGCCAAAAGAGAATATGCAAATATACCAAATTATAAATATTATATATATGTATATATATTATGAAGTCAAAAAGCAAAGTGTGTGAAAAACTTAAATAACAATAAAAAAGGGATACGTTTCAAATAAAAAACCTTTTAAACAGACACACACACACACACACACAGACATAGACTGTGTGTGTGTGTGTGTGTGTGTGTGTGTGTGTGTGTGTGTGTGTGTGTGTGTTCTGGTATTCAACACCTTGTGGGGACATGACTCTGTATACACAGTCACGTCATGGGGACCTCTTGCGGTATGGGGACCAAAAATGAGGTCCCCATAAAGCAAACCCTTTTAAATGAATGCTGAAGTCATTCTGAAGGAGCCTGTGTGATTTTTAGCATTGGCCCATAAAACACATTTTTCAGTCAGTGTGTGTGTGTGTGTATGAGGTGTGCTCACTAGCGCCCCTGTACTTTGAGAGTGGTATTGCACTCATTGCTTCACACACACACATTCCAAATATGGTTAGTTACCGCCCACTTCCTGGTCCTCGTTAGGAATGATTTCATCAGCAAAAAGTAATTATCAGTGTTAAGGCTACAGGTGAATAGGGTAACATTTTAAAATAATAGATATCACCATGAATATCAATTTTTTTCCACGTTTTTGGCGCTTTATTTTTTTACGTTTTTTTCCACGTTTTTGGCACTTTTTTTACATTTTTTTTCTACGTTTTTCCACGCTTTTTGGCGCTTTATTTTTTAAGTTTTTTTTCTACGTTTTTGGCACTTTTTTTCATGTTTTTTTTCTACGTTTTTGGCACTTTATTTTTCTACGTTTTTTTCCACGTTTTTGGCACTTTTTTTACATTTTTTTTCTACGTTTTTGGTGCTTTTTTCTACGTTTTTGGCACTTTTTTTAATGTTTTTTTTCCACGTTTTTGGCGCTT
>NW_027595468.1:90000-92500 GCF_031162955.1 Sander vitreus | reverse complement strand
AATAATAATACAAATAAATAATAATCAATAATAATAATACAAATAATAATAATAAATAATTAAATAATAATAATAATTAAATAATAATAATAAATAATAATAATATAATATAATAATAATAATAATAATAATAATATAATAATAATATAATAATATAATAATAATAATAATAATATAATAATAATAATATAATAATAATAATAATATAATAATAATATAATATAATAATAATAATATAATAATAATATAATATAATAATAATAATAATAGTAATTATTATATAATAATAATAATATCATAATAATATCATAATAATATTATATTAATAATAATAATAGTAATAATAATAATAATATCATAATAATATAATAATAATAATAATAATAGTAATAATAATAGTAATAGTAATAATAATAATAATAATAATAATAATAATAATAATAATCATATAATAATATAATATAATAATAATAATATAATATAATAATAATAATATAATAATAATATAATTATAATAATATAATAATAATAATATAATTATAATAATAATAATAATTATACTATAATTATGATAATAATAATAATAGTAATTATTATATAATAATAATAAATAATAATAATATCATAATAATATCATAATAATAATATCATAATAAATAATAATAATATCATAATAATATCATAATAATAATATAATAATAATAATAGTAGTAATAATAATAATAATATCATAATAATATCATAATAATAATAATAATAGTAATAATAATAATAATAATATAATAATAATAATAATATAATAATAATATAATATAATATAATTATAATATAATAATAATAATATAATAATAATCCATCCATCCATCCATCTTCATCCGCTTATCCGGGTCGGGTCGCGGGGGTAGCAGCTCAGCAGGGACCCCCAAACTTCCCTTTCCCGGGCCACATTAACCAGCTCCGACTGGGGATCCCGGGCGTTCCCAGGCCAGGTTAGAGATATAATCCCTCCACCTAGTCCTGGGTCTCCCCGAGGCCTCCTCCCAGCTGGACGTGCCTGGAACACCTCCCTGAGGGAGGCGCCCAGAGGGCATCCTTACCAGATGCCCTGAACCACCTCAACTGGCTCCTTTCGACGCAAAGGAGCAGCGGCTCTACTCGAGCTCCTCACGGATAACTGAGCTTCTCACCCTATCTCTAAGGGAGACGCCAGCTACCCTCCTGAGGAAACCCATTTGGCCGCTTGTACCCTGGATCTTATAATAATAATATAATATAATAATAATAATAATAGTAATAATAATAATAATATAATAATAATAATAATATAATAATAATATAATATAATTATAATATAATAATAATAATATAATAATAATATAATATAATAATAATAATAATAGTAATTATTATATAATAATATCATAATAATATCATAATAATATCATAATAATATATTAATAATAATAGTAATAATAATAATAATATCATAATAATAATAATAATAATAATAATAGTAATAATAATAGTAATAATAATATTTATAATAATAATAAATAATAATAATATCATAATAATATATAATATAATTATAATAATAATATAATAATATAATAATAATAATAATAATAATAATAATAATAATAATAATAATATAATTATAATAATAATTATAATATAATTATAATAATAATAATAATAATAATATATATAATAATAATAAATAATAATAATATCATAATAATATCATAATAATAATATCATAATAATAATAGTAATAATAATAATAATATCATAATAATATCATAATAATAATATCATAATAATAATAATAATAGTAATAATAATAATAGTAATAATAATTATAATATAATTATAATAATAATAATTATATAATAATATATAATATAATTATAATAATAATATAATAATATAATAATAATAATAATATAATAATAATAATAATAATAATAATAATAATAATAATATAATAATAATAATAATCAGACCTTTAATATCAACATGTTCAAAGTGATGGTATTTAACTGAAGAACCTGGTTTCTGTCTTTAGTTTCAAACGTCGTCAGAAAGTTTCAGATCAAAGATAAAAAAACAAAACTCTTCTCACTTTGTTCTCACACAACAACAGACAGGTAGTGAGACAGACAGGTAGAGAGACAGACAGGTAGACAGACAGAGAGACAGGTAGACAGACAGACAGGTAGACAGACAGGTAGACAGAGAGACAGGTAGACAGACAGGTAGACAGAGAGACAGGTAGAGAGACAGACAGACAGGTAGACAGACAGACAGAGAGACAGGTAGACAGACAGAGAGACAGGTAGACAGACAGAGAGACAGGTAGACAGAGAGACAGGTAGACAGACAGAGAGACAGAGAGACAGGTAGACAGACAGAGAGACAGGTAGACAGACAGCCTGCTCTTGACCAGGCTAACAGCCCACTGGTGTTCACTTCCTGTCTGATAATACGTGTAAATATA
>NW_027595468.1:67500-77500 GCF_031162955.1 Sander vitreus | reverse complement strand
TGGATGAAGTGGTAGTGTCCCAGTATTCCCAATACTCCCAGTATTCCCAGTATTCCCAGTATTCCCAGTATTCCCTCCTGTAGATGTCCTCTCTCAAAAGAAGTGTTGGTCTGAAGGTAAATGTTAGCGTCCGTCTCTCAGAGTGTGTGTGTGTGTGTGTGTGTGTGTGTGTGTGTGTGTGTGTGTGTGTCTGTGTGTGTGTGAGTGTGTGTGTCTGAGTGTGTGTGTCTGAGTGTGTGTGTGTGTGTGTGTGTGTGTGTGTGTGTGTGTGTGTGTGTGTGTGTCTGTGTGTGTGTGTGTGTGTGTGTCTGTGTGTGTGTCTGTGTGTGTGTGTGTGTGTCTGTCTGTGTCTGAGTGTGTGTGTGTGTGTGTGTGTGTGTGTCGTCTCAGTGAGGCAGAATAACAACCTGTTTCCTTGTTCGTCTCAGATGAGTCATGTGGAGCTTTGTTATTCTAGTTTATCAGGTTGAGTTTTATTCCAGACTGGTTAATCATTTCTTGTGTCCCATCATATACTGTAAAGTACTTCTGTCTTCGGCTTCAGTGTGTAGTTCATTAACACAACTGTTGAAGTAAAATCTCAGATAATTAATCTCAGCATGCAAACTAAAAGTGATGTTAAATGTTATAAACAGGAAGCTCAGCTGGTATTGTCATGTGATCTGTGGCTGAGACACGCCGCGGGTTGCCCAACTCATTTCCAAACTGAGAATTCTTACGTAGGAGAAAACTAAAACAAGCAGACAAACCTGCACACTCCTTTAAATCAGGTTGACCCTTGATACTTCCTGTATGAGGAGCCATCAGGGACATTATTCACAATCACTAAAACATGCAAGTAAATGGCTCTCACACACACTACTTAAACATAACGTACTTCTGCCACAGTTGGCTTAGTCTTGCTTGCCAGCTCTATCTCCACAGAGCTGCAGAGGAAGGTCTGGCTACACCACAGATGCATTCTGGGATAGGAGACTAAACTCTCTGGGTTGTTTGCTTTTCTTTAAACCAATCACAGCGGTCGTGGGCGGAGCTAAGCTCCAGACGCAGCGACGGTGGCTCTGCTAAATAGTCTCAGGAAGGAACTGGTTTGCACCCCACAAAAGGTCTGACATGACTGCACGGTGGAAGATCTGGGGGGGGGGGAGGATTGAGTCTGTTGGACATGACTACACGGTGGACGATCTGGGGGGGGGAGGATTGAGTCCGTTGGACATGACTACACGGTGGGAAGATCTGGGGGAGGATTGAGTCTGTTTGACATGACTACACGGTGGAAGATCTGGGGTGGGGGGGGATTGAGTCTGTTGGACATGACTGCACGGTGGAAGATCTGGGGGGAGGATTGAGTCTGTTGGACATGACTGCACGGTGGAAGATCTGGGGGGGGGAGGATTGAGTCTGTTGGACATGACTACACGGTGGAAGATCTGGGGAGGATTGAGTCCGTTGGACATGACTACACGGTGGAAGATCTGGGGGAGGATTGAGTCCGTTGGACATGACTACACGGTGGAAGATCTGGGGGGAGGATTGAGTCTGTTGGACATGACTACACGGTGGAAGATCTGGGAGGATTGAGTCCGTTGGACATGACTACACGGTGGAAGATCTTGGAGGGGGAGGGTTGAGTCTGTTGGACATGACTACACGGTGGAAGATCTTGGAGGGGGAGTATTGAGTCTGTTGGACATGACTACACGGTGGAAGATCTGGGGGGGGGGAGGATTGAGTCTGTTGGACATGACTACACGGTGGAAGATCTGGGGGGGGGAGGATTGAGTCCGTTGGACATGACTACACGGTGGAAGATCTTGGGGGGGGAGGGTTGAGTCCGTCTGACATGACTACACGGTGGAAGATCGGGGGGGGAGGATTGAGTCCGTCTGACATGACTACACGGTGGAAGATCGGGGGGGGAGGATTGAGTCTGTTTGACATGACTACACGGTGGAAGATCTGAGGGGAGGATTGAGTCCGTTGGACATGACTACACGGTGGAAGATCTTGGGGGGGGAGGATTGAGTCTGTTGGACATGACTACACGGTGGAAGATCTTGGGGGGGGAGGATTGTGTCTGTTGGACATGACTACACGGTGGAAGATCTGGGGGGGGGAGGATTGAGTCTGTTGGACATGACTACATGGTGGAAGATCTGTCAAGTGAGTCCCTGTGTGTCGTCCTGACAGTAGTGGTGGAAGATCTTGGGGGGGGGGCGAGGATTGAGTCCGTTGGACATGACTACACGGTGGAAGATCTTGGGGGGAGGGGTTGAGTCTGTTGGACATGACTACACGGTGGAAGATCTTGGGGGGGGGAGGATTGAGTCTGTTGGACATGACTACACGGTGGAAGATCTTGGAGGGGGAGGGTTGAGTCTGTTGGACATGACTACACGGTGGAAGATCTTGGAGGGGGAGGGTTGAGTCTGTTGGACATGACTACACGGTGGAAGATCTGGGGGGGGGGATTGAGTCTGTTGGACATGACTACACGGTGGAAGATCTTGGGGGGGAGGATTGAGTCCGTTTGACATGACTACACGGTGGAAGATCTGGGGGGAGGGGGAGGGTTGAGTCCGTTTGACATGACTACACGGTGGAAGATCTTGGGGGGGATTGAGTCTGTTTGACATGACTACACGGTGGAAGATCTGGGGGGGGGAGGGTTGAGTCCGTTTGACATGACTACACGGTGGAAGATCTTGGGGGGAGATTGAGTCTGTTTGACATGACTACACGGTGGAAGATCTGGGGGGAGGATTGAGTCCGCTTTGGACATGACTACACGGTGGAAGATCTGGGGGGAGGATTGAGTCTGTTGGACATGACTACACGGTGGAAGATCTGGGGGGGCAGGATTGAGTCTGTTGGACATGACTACACGGTGGAAGATCTTGGGGGGGGAGGGTTGAGTCTGTTGGACATGACTACACGGTGGAAGATCTGGGGGGGGGGGGGGTTGAGTCTGTTGGACATGACTACACGGTGGAAGATCTGGGGGAGGATTGAGCTGTTGGACATGACTACATGGTGGAAAGATCTGGGGGGAGGGTTGAGTCTGTTGGACATGACTACACGGTGGAAGATCTTGGGGGGGGAGGATTGAGTCCGTTTGACATGACTACAAGGTGGAAGATCTTGGAGGGGGAGGATTGAGTCCGTTTGACATGACTACACGGTGGAAGATCTTGGGGAGGGGGAGGATTGAGTCCGTTGGACATGACTACACGGTGGAAGATCTGGGGGGAGGATTGAGTCCGTTGGACATGACTACACGGTGGAAGATCTGGGGGGGGAGGATTGAGTCTGTTGGACATGACTAGACAGTGGAAGATCTTGGGGGGGGAGGGTTGAGTCTGTTGGACATGACTACATGGTGGAAGATCTGGGGGGAGGATTGAGTCCGTTGGACATGACTACACGGTGGAAGATCTTGGGGGGGGAGGGTTGAGTCCGTTTGACATGACTACACGGTGGAAGATCTGGGGGGAGGATTGAGTCCGTTGGACATGACTACACGGTGGAAGATCTGGGGGGAGGATTGAGTCCGTTGGACATGACTACACGGTGGAAGATCTGTCAAGTGAGTCCCTGTGTGTCGTCCTGACAGTAGTGGTGGAAGATCTTGGGGGGAGGATTGAGTCCGTTGGACATGACTACACGGTGGAAGATCTTGGGGGGAGGATTGAGTCTGTTGGACATGACTACACGGTGGAAGATCTGGGGGGAGGATTGAGTCCGTTGGACATGACTACACGGTGGAAGATCTTGGGGGAGGGTTGAGTCTGTTGGACATGACTACACGGTGGAAGATCTGGGGGGGGAGGGTTGAGTCTGTTGGACATGACTGCACGGTGGAAGATCTGGGGGGGGGGAGGGTTGAGTCTGTTGGACATGACTACACGGTGGAAGATCTGTCAAGTGAGTCCCTGTGTGTCGTCCTGACAGTAGTGGTGGAAGATTTCCGGGCAATAAAGAAGTTTCAAACAGAGAGAAGTTGTTCTGTGAGAGTTTGTTCAAATGTTTTATTGCTTGCAAGCAAGGACCTCAGAGTGCAGTGGAAGAGACCTCAAAGTAGTACTCAAAGACCGGAGTATATATATATGTTTTGCTGAGGAACAGCATCCTGTTGCAACACGATGAAATCAGGAAATATCTCGCGGTAGCAGAAAACAACGGAGTCACTTCTCTCACGCAGTCATTTTTCATCGATGTCGGCAACATAACCTTTCTGTCTAGACTGAAACAGCCCCTTACTCCCTGTGATGTGACATGACTACACGGTGGAAGATCTGTCAAGTGAGTCCCTGTGTGTCAGTCCTGACAGTAGTGGTGGAAGATCTTGGGGGGAGGATTGAGTCCGTTGGACATGACTACACGGTGGAAGATCTTGGGGGGGAGGGGGTTGAGTCTGTTGGACATGACTACACGGTGGAAGATCTTTGGGGGGAGGATTGAGTCTGTTGGACATGACTACACGGTGGAAGATCTGGGGGAGGATTGAGTCCGTTGGACATGACTACACGGTGGAAGATCTTGGGGGGGAGGGTTGAGTCTGTTGGACATGACTACACGGTGGAAGATCTTGGAGGGGGAGGATTGAGTCCGTTGGACATGACTACACGGTGGAAGATCTTGGAGGGGGGAGGATTGAGTCTGTTGGACATGACTACACGGTGGAAGATCTTGGAGGGGGAGGGTTGAGTCTGTTGGACATGACTACACGGTGGAAGATCTGGGGAGGATTGAGTCCGTTGGACATGACTACACGGTGGAAGATCTTGAGGGGGGAGGATTGAGTCTGTTGGACATGACTACACGGTGGAAGATCTTGGAGGGGGAGGGTTGAGTCTGTTGGACATGACTACACGGTGGAAGATCTGTCAAGTGAGTCCCTGTGTGTCGTCCTGACAGTAGTGGTGGAAGATTTCCGGGCAATAAAGAAGTTTCAAACAGAGAGAAGTTGTTCTGTGAGAGTTTGTTCAAATGTTTTATTGCTTGCAAGCAAGGACCTCAGAGTGCAGTGGAAGAGACCTCAAAGTAGTACTCAAAGACCGGAGTATATATATATGTTTTGCTGAGGAACAGCATCCTGTTGCAACACGATGAAATCAGGAAATATCTCGCGGTAGCAGAAAACAACGGAGTCACTTCTCTCACGCAGTCATTTTTCATCGATGTCGGCAACATAACCTTTCTGTCTAGACTGAAACAGCCCCTTACTCCCTGTGATGTGTCTCTGTCTCCAGGAGGTGTCTCTGCCCTCTCTGCCGGCCGTGGTGATTTTTAAAGATGGAACCTACTTCACCTTCAACGGTAAGAGACAGGAAACTGACCTCTGACCACGTTTAAATAGTCCTGAACTTGTTTTTGTCCATTGTCCGTGTTTTATCTTAACCTTTGACCCTCTCAAGGCTGATTTCTGCTTCTGCGTCGCCTCCTCCGTAGCTCGACCTGCACCTCCAAAAATAAAAAATATGTAACCTTGCGTCGAGGCAACGCAGACCGCAAGGACTGTGATTGGTCAACTGGTCCTGAGTGACTGTGACTGGTCAACTGGTCCTGAGTGACTGTGACTGGTCAACTGGTCCTGAGTGACTGTGATTGGTCAACTGGTCCTGTGTGTTGATAGTCAATGTTTCAAGGACTGTGATGGTCAGCTGGTCCTGAGTGACTGTGATTGGTCAGCTGGTCCTGAGTGACTGTGATTGGTCAGCTGGTCCTGAGTGACTGTGATTGGTCAACTGGTCCTGAGTGACTGTGATTGGTCAGCTGGTCCTGTGTGACTGTGATTGGTCAACTGGTCCTGAGTGACTGTGATTGGTCAACTGGTCCTGAGTGACTGTGATTGGTCAGCTGGTCCTGAGTGACTGTGATTGGTCGGCTGGTCCTGTGTGTTGATAGTGGGTGTTTCCAGCAGCTACTGTGGGGGGTAGCAACATGCTAGTTCACTGACATCAGCTTTGTAAATAAACTTATATTAACATAAACATAAACATATTTTAGTTATAATGACGGGGTTATCTGTTAGTAAAGTGTCTATATGTCAGTAACGTTTGGAAATTAGCACGTCTCCAGCAAGCAGTACTTTGTGGGCAGTTGTGCTAAAGTTAGCATGCTAACAACATAAACTGGCTGGCAGACACCTCACAGATAACGTCAGACTGATCGCCCCCTAGCGTTATGGAGGTGAAATGCACCGCGATGCAGAGCAACCCCGACGCAGAACTCCCAAAGGGTCACGATGCCGTAGGAGCGACGCGTGGAGCTGACACAGAAGCATAAAACAGCCTTTACTCTGTGTTTCACTTCAGCAAAGTTACCTGGAACATTTTGGCCGCCTAGAAATGTCTTTTCAGACGTTTACCTGCTGGTGCCGTTTAGCTAGAGGACACCAGGAGGATGAATGAATGTAACTGTGTTTCAGAGGAACGTGACGGCGATCTGCAGTCGTGGATCAACAGAGAGCGTTTCCCAAACTACAGCCAGATCGACGGCTACACTCTGTACGCCATGGGGGAGTCAGGTAACGTTAGCTCAGCTTTATATGAACACCTGAGATCCTGACCATGGGGGAGTCAGGTAACGTTAGCTCAGCTTTATATGAACACCTGAGATCCTGACCATGGGGGAGTCGGGTAACGTTAGCTCAGCTTTATATGATACACCTGAGATCCTGACCATGGGGGAGTCAGGTAACGTTAGCTCAGCTTTATATGAACACCTGAGATCCTGACCATGGGGGAGTCGGGTAACGTTAGCTCAGCTTTAATATGATAACCTGAGATCCTGACCATGGAGGAGTCGGGTAACGTTAGCTCAGCTTTAATATGATAACCTGAGATCCTGACCATGGGGGAGTCAGGTAACGTTAGCTCAGCTTTAATATGATAACCTGAGATCCTGACCATGGAGGAGTCGGGTAACGTTAGCTCAGCTTTAATATGATAACCTGAGATCCTGACCATGGGGGGAGTCGGGTAACGTTAGCTCAGCTTTAATATGATAACCTGAGATCCTGACCATGGGGGGAGTCGGGTAACGTTAGCTCAGCTTTAATATGATAACCTGAGATCCTGACCATGGGGGGAGTCGGGTAACGTTAGCTCAGCTTTAATATGATAACCTGAGATCCTGACCATGGGGGAGTCGGGTAACGTTAGCTCAGCTTTAATATGATAACCTGAGATCCTGACCATGGGGGAGTCAGGTAACGTTAGCTCAGCTTTATATGAACACCTGAGATCCTGACCATGGGGGAGTCAGGTAACGTTAGCTCAGCTT
Organism: Sander vitreus; assembly: GCF_031162955.1. Classification (NCBI taxonomy): domain Eukaryota; kingdom Metazoa; phylum Chordata; class Actinopteri; order Perciformes; family Percidae; genus Sander; species Sander vitreus. Next base: position 70,213 of record NW_027595468.1, on the reverse strand, counting down.
TATATGAACACCTGAGATCTGCTCACACTCCTGTTGGGCCATCTTGTTCCTTCTTCTACTCCCACAAACGTACATCTATGGGAGCATTAATATCTTATACAGGCCAGTAAAATCAAACTTATGTTGTTATGTTATGATATTATCGGCATTTTCCAAACTATCGGTATCTGTATTTATAACGGCCGATAAATGAATTTTTAAAAAATAAAATAAAAACGGATGAAACCCCCTTCAACCATGTTGCGAGTGCTGGCGTTGCAGAGTCTGTCCACCAGAGGGCGCTCTGCACTCGTGTTTAACCCTTTAAGTTTCAGTTTGTATTTTTATACATTTTATTTTCTGGATTTTTAGCCGATATATCAGAATATCTGATGTTTTTTAAAGATTATTTTTGGGCTTTTTCTGTCTTTATTTTGATAGGACAGCTAGGTGAGAGAGGGGGGGAAGACATGCAGGATATTGTCACAGGTCGGACTCAAACCCTGGACCTCTGCGTCGAGGCATCATCGAGCCAACCCGGCCACCACTGAATATCTGGCTCTAGTCAGGCCCACCCTAACAGGTGTTTAAAATGTGAGACACATGACGCCTCCTAATGACAAATTAAACAGTTTGGTTCCTGTATTGTGTGGAGAGCAATGATTTGGCCAGACCAGAACATTTTGGTTAGGGTAAGAATACCAGGCTAAGCCAATCAGAGGCAGAGTAAGAGGGCTCATTAAGAATACCAGGCTAAGCCAATCAGAGGCAGAGTAGGAGGGCTCATTAAGAATACCAGGCTAAGCCAATCAGAGGCAGAGTAGGAGGGCTCATTAAGAATACCAGGCTAAGCCAATCAGAGGCAGAGTAGGCGGGCTCATTCCTGATTGGTTGATGTGAGTCTCTGTGAGCAGGTAAACTGGTGGTGTTGGCGTTGGGGGAGGAGAAGAGTCTGAGCGCGGAGAGTCTTAGGTAAGACTGCATCCAACATAAACACTGTGACATCATCTGACGTCGGACCTTCCTGTGTGTGTGTGATGTGTTTCCTGTTTCCTGTTTCCTGTTCAGGTATAAAAGTCTGGTGGAGAAAGTTTCTACGGACTACAAAGAAGTCTATAGCAGGTCAGAGTCTCTCAGGACACGAAACCATCCAGAAAGACTAAATACAGACGCTAAATGAAACTAACTGTTTGTCTGTCTGTCTCTCTGTCTGTTTGTCTGTCTGTCTCTCTCTCTCTCTCTCTCTCTGGCTGTGGCTGTCTGTCTGTCTGTCTGTCTCTGTCTCTCTCTGTCTGTCTCTGTCTGTCTGTCTGTCTCTCTGTCTGTCTGTCTGTCTGTCTGTCTCTCTGTCTGTCTGTCTCTCTGTCTCTCTGTCTGTCTGTCTGTCTGCCTCTCTGTCTGTCTGTCTGTCTCCAGAACCTTTTACTTTGGTTTCATGAAGGGCAGTGAATACATCGATGGACTTGTGATGGGGTGAGTTTAATGTCCCTTGGCATTTTCAGGATAAAACTTGTATTTTGTGTTTGTACTAGAACACGTTTACGTGTTTATGGGCGCTATTTCAACGCTCTGAGGTCACGGCGTGAAGCAAAAAGGGTCCGTGTGCCGGGAGCATGGTTCTAAAGGGTTGTACTTAGTGTCTTCATTAATCAGATGTGTGTTTTGGGCGTCAGCACGCCCAGAATGCACCTGAACACACCTCCCTGTAAGACCAGCACGCCCAGAATGCACCTGAACACACCTCCCTGTAAGACCAGCACGCCCAGAATGCACCTGAACACACCTCCCTGTAAGACCAACACGCCCAGGATGCACCTGAACACACCTCCCTGTAAGACCAGCACGCCCAGAATGCACCTGAACACACCTCCCTGTAAGACCAGCATGGGCTACAGATGGGAGCAGGTGCATTTGTTATTTAAACGAGGTGGGCGCTGGACGGGAAACTGACAACTGGGTTGGTCTTAAACTAGCAAAGACACTTAGGTCGGCCTTTGCGCTGCGCCGGGTGCAAGATAGGACCCAAAATGATAAAAAAAAAAAACTGCCCATGGCTGCTGTACCTGTATTCACCCTCTGTATGAGATGCTCTGTAGGAGCGCCTGTCTCTTTAAGAATGCCCAGTCTGCTCTGATTGGTCAGCACGCTTCCTGGAAGCCTCTGCTCTGTGTTTTACTAGCATCAGCTGGAGCTACTGCAACGGAGTATATAACAGGACTTTGTATCATAAAAAAACCCAATAAAGGCTTCTAACCCAAATTTTACACAACCAGACATGTCCCAGCAGTAAAGGGACCGGAATTTGGGGAGAAATTATCAGCATTGGATAATATTACAGCTGTGGCGTTAGCATGTAGCTCCTTAATATTTAGCACTAAGCTAATGTTAGATTGTAGTAGAACAAAGAACCCCCCACTCTGACATCTCTCCATTAGTGCATGTATAGGTACTGAGCATGGGCAGCCCCCCCACTCTGACATCTCTCCATTAGTGAATTTAGAGGTACTGAGCATGCACTAATGGTACTAAATGGTACTAAATGTAACTAAAGGTAACTTCAGGTAACTAAAGGTAACTAAAATGTACTTCAGGTAACTCAGACCTGCCAACGTGTACTCATTGTTCGTACTCGGCACGCATTTTGACCCTTAAGTACGCTTGTAGGATTCGCTGCTCTCTAGGTACGCATTTTGTTGCATCTTTCATTTCGCCGGTTTCAGTTTCTATGCAATCT
>NW_027595468.1:35000-55000 GCF_031162955.1 Sander vitreus | reverse complement strand
ATATAGCTGTATATATTCTAGTATATATAGCTGTATAAAGTATATATTCTAGTATATATAGCTGTATATAGTATATATTCTAGTGTATATAGCTGTATAAAGTATATATTCTAGTATATATAGCTGTATATAGTATATATTCTAGTATATATAGCTGTATAAAGTATATATTCTAGTATATATAGCTGTATATAGTATATATTCTAGTATATATAGCTGTATATAGTATATATTCTAGTGTATATAGCTGTATATAGTATATATTCTAGTATATATGGCTGTATATAGTATATATTCTAGTATATATAGCTGTATAAAGTATATATTCTAGTGTATATGGCTGTATATAGTATATATTCTAGTGTAAAGTATAGGTATATGTATATCTGTTCCCCAGGACGTTTGTGAACTCCTTCATCCAGTTCAGGAAGCCGATCGTTGCTGCGGTGAACGGCCCGGCGCTCGGCCTGGGCGCCGCCCTGCTGCCGCTGTGTGACGTGGTGTGGGCCAATGAGAAGGCTTGGTTCCAGACGCCGTACGCATCATACGGCCAGACGCCGGACGCCTGCTCGTCCTTCACCTTCCCCCGCATCATGGGCCTCGCATCGGTCAGTCACACTGACACACCACGTGTACTTATATCTATATATATACATATGTATATACATATATATGTATATATATATATATATATATATATATATATATATATATATATATATATACATATATATATATATATATATATGTACAGTATATAGATATATACTTGACGTGAATGGTGACGTGTGTTTGTGTTTCAGGCCAATGAGCTGCTGCTGAGCGGCAGGAAGTTGACGGCTCAGGAGGCGGGCTCTAAAGGTCTGGTGTCTCAGGTCCTCTGGCCGGGAACCTTCACACAGGAAGTGATGCTGCGAGTCAAAGAGCTGGTGGCAGTCGACTCTCTGGTCAGTACATCACACACACACACACACACACACACACACACAGACACACACAGACACACACAGACACACACAGACACACACACACACACACAGACACACACGACACACACAGACACACGACACACACACACACACACACACACACACACACACACACACACACAGACACACACACACACACACACACACACACACACAGACAGACACACAGACACACACACACAGACAGACACACACACACACACACACACACACACACACACACACACACACACACACACACACACACACACATATACACACACACACAGACACACACACACACACACACACACACACACACACACACACACACACACACACACACAGACAGACACACACACACACACACATACACACACACACACACACACACATATACACACACACACACACACACAGACACACATACACACACACACACACATACACACACACACACACATATACACACACACACACATACACACACACACACACACACACACACACAGACACAGACACACACACACACACACAGACACACACACATATACACACACACACACACACACACACACACACACACACACACACACACACACACACACACACTCCCGAGGAAGGAACACCTGGCTGAAAGTATTAAAAGTATATTATGATGTCATATCAGATTTGGGGTAATTGGGCGTAACGGTCGGCCCCTTCTAGCCACTCACGGTGATGATGACGCTGGTTCCACTTCCTGTTCTCACGGTGATGATGACGCTGGTTCCACTTCCTGTTCTGCAGGTTCTGCGGGAGTCCAAAGCTCTGATGAGGAACACCAGCCGCAGTGCTCTGGAGCAAGCCAACGAGCGCGAGTGTGAATCCCTGAAGAGAGTGTGGGGCTCTTCGCAGGGAACGGACGCTATCCTGCAGTACCTGCAGCGGGGACCCGAGCTCTGCTAGGACCAGGAAACAGGAAACAGGAAACAGGACTCAGCACTTTCTGAGATGGACAGAAAACCTGGAACGTTTCCTCCTTTTGGTGTGAACATTTAAGTTATAATTTCAGCAGTTTCAGGTTTCAGTAAATGCTCTCGTTCTCAAACGCTGAGATCTCTGACAGTCTGACCGGACCCTGAACACACCTTCAGAGGCTTTAAACAGCTCATCAGACTGAGAGGCTAACAGTTTCCCCTTGCCTCCAGTCTTTGTGCTAAGCTAGGCTAACAGTTTCCCCCTGCCTCCAGTCTTTGTGCTAAGCTAGGCTAACAGTTTCCCCCTGCCTCCAGTCTTTGTGCTAAGCTAGGCTAACAGTTTCCCCCTGCCTCCAGTCTTTGTGCTAAGCTAGGCTAACAGTTTCCCCCTGCCTCCAGTCTTTGTACTAAGCTAGGCTAACAGTTTTCCCTTGCCTCCAGTCTTTGTGCTAAGCTAGGCTAACAGTTTCCCCTTGCCTCCAGTCTTTGTGCTAAGCTAGGCTAACAGTTTATATCTGCCTCCAGTCTTTGTGCTAAGCTAGGCTAACAGTTTCCCTTCTGCCTCCAGTCTTTGTGCTAATCTAGGCTAACTTTCCCCCTACTTCTAGTCTTTGTGCTAAGCTAGGCTAACAGTTTCCATCTGCTTCCAGTCTTTGTGCTAAGCTAGGCTAACAGTTTCCCCCTGCCTCCAGTCTTTTTGCTAAGCTAGGCTAACAGTTTGCCCCTGGCTCCAGTCTTTGTGCTAAGCTAGGCTAAGAGTTTACATCTGCCTCCATTCTTTGTGCTAAGCTAGGCTAACGTTGACACTGCGAGAACGAGAGGATTTCTAAAATGTTGGACTGTTCCTTTAAAAGGTGACCTTTGACCTGTCTGATGAATCTCTTCACCGAGGAGTAAACAGGAAGTGGAGGGAGGAGTAAACAGGAAATGAACTACTGACGCTGACCTCCAGCTTCAGGACAAACTGAACACTTTCAGATTCAGAGACTCCACACAGATGCATTGTGGGTAAATGTGAGGAGGATTCTGGGTGTGAAGACACGATGTGAGCATGTGCAGAGCTACAGCTACACCACTGGGACAAAGTGTAACTGGTCGGAGCCCAACAACGCTCACTTTTACTGGCTGAACTCAGCTGACATGGTCCCTGAAAGCACCGCCAGATGGCGGTGCTTTCAGGGACCATGGCAGCTGAGTTCAGCCAGATGGCGGTGCTTTCAGGGACTGAGCTGTACCCAGGGCTTTAAATGAATTTGTTAATGACCAGCTGACAGGGCCAGCCAATCAGATTCTCCGCTGGCCATGTTGGCTCCAAACACAACCTGACTTTGATTTCAGTAATCGTGTTTGTTTGGCGCCGTTCTGTTCCTCTTCTCCGTTTCAGCGTCGCTCGTAATCTCTACGGCACGCTGGGTATGACACAACAGAGGGCTCATGGGAAATGTAGGATTAGTACTACACACGCACACACAGACAGACAGACAGAGACACACACACACACACACAGACAGACAGACAGACAGACAGAGACACACACACACACACACACACACACACACACACACACACACACACACACACACACACACACACACACACACACAGACAGAGACACACACACACACACACACACACAGACACACACACACACAGACAGACACACACACACACACACACACACACACAGACACAGACACACACACACAGACAGACAGACAGACACATTCATTCATCACCAGACAGTTTGTTGCAATGGAACGTTCTGTTGAGTTTCACCTCTTGTTACTTCTATACTCTCTGACTACGGCGTATTTATACACACATACACTATATAGTATACGTGTGTGTATATATATATACAGTATATAGTGTATATGTGTATATATACATATATATATATATAAATATGTGTGTGTGTGTTTTTTATTGCGGCCATCGGTAACTATGTGGTTTGTCCAAGTGGGGTAGCCGTAGCTATGAATTCTGGGTAAATATTGACAGTAAGTGGGCGTGGCTTGTGATTCATGTGATCATGCATCTGAACAGGAAGTTATTAATTATTAAACAGTTTATGTGTAAAATTAAACATCTCATATATTTCAGTATGTTTGAGTTCTTTAATCTGAAACTACACCAAGACACAATCTGCCTGTCTCTCTGTCTGTCTGTCTGTCTGTCTGTCTCTCTGGGTGTCTGTCTGTCTGTCTGCCTCTCCGTCTGTCTCTGTCTGCCTCTCTGGGTGTCTGTCTGTCTGTCGGCCTCTCCGTCTGTCTCTGTCTGTCTGTCGGCCTCTCTGTCTGTCTGTCTGCCTCTCTGTCTGTCTGCCTGTCTGCCTCTCTGTCTGTCTCTCTGTCTGTCTGCCTCCCTCTCTGTCTGTCTGTCTGCCTCTCTGTCTGTCTGTCTGTCTGTCTGCCTCTCTGTCTGTCTCTCTGTCTGTCTGCCTCTGTCTGTCTCTCTGTCTGTCTGTCTCTCTGTCTGTCTGCCTCTCTGTCTGTCTCTCTGCCTGCCTGTCTGTCTGTCTGACCGCCTCTCTGCCTGTCTGCCTCTGTCTGCCTCTCTGCCTCTGTCTGTCTCTCTGTCTGTCTGCCTCTGTCTGTCTGACTGCCTCTCTGTCTGTCTGCCTGCCATAGTATGTCTAAAAAAGTGATATAAAAGTCATAGTATAGACAGAGACACACGGTCAGCATCGCCACGTAGCGTGGAGGAGTACAGGCTGCAGTGCATCATGGGACATGATGGGACCAAGACAGACAGCTGCTGCTTTTAATTCACTTTATTATCAAACATGAAAAGAACTTCTGAAGATGTTTCTATAAAAACTCAATCATATCAACCAGACCAGACATTGAAAGGGACCCCCCCCCCCCCGAGAAGTCCCAAACATAGTCTTCTTTTACACTTTCAACCCTTAGTGACGAGTTGACCTGAGTGTAGCGTCAAAAACCCGTGTGTCTGTCTGTCTGTGTGTGTGTGTCTCTGTGTGTGTGTCTGTGTGTGTGTGTGTGTGTGTGTGTGTGTGTGTGTGTGTGTCTGTCTGTCTGTCTCTGTGTGTGTGTGTGTGTGAGAGAAACAGGCAGTGGACCAAACCACTGTGAGGAAAGGAAGGGGGCGTTTTTGCTCTGTTTGTATTGTTGTACTACTCAATTATTTTAATTATATATTTTAACATTATTTACAATACACAGCGTGTATCAAGGAGGACAGGTGTATGATGGAGGACAGGTGTATCATGGAGGACAGGTGTATCAGGGAGGACAGGTGTATCAAGGAGGACAGGTGTATCAAGGAGGACAGGTGTATGATGGAGTAGTGTATCAAGGAGGACAGGTGTATCGATGGAGGACAGGTGTATGATGGAGGACAGGTGTATCAAGGAGGACAGGTGTATGATGGAGGACAGGTGTATCAAGGAGGACAGGTGTATCAAGGAGGACAGGTGTATGATGGAGGACAGGTGTATCAAGGAGGACAGGTGTATGATGGAGGACAGGTGTATCAAGGAGGACAGGTGTATGATGGAGGACAGGTGTATGATGGAGGACAGGTGTATCAGGGAGGACAGGTGTCGTGCGCCCCTGCCGCCAGGTGCAGCAGGTAGCTCTGATCGGGGAACATCATCAGACTGAGGAAGTTGTCTCCTCCTCTCAGGACGCCGTGCTCCTCGCCGCCCCATGATACGGGGCTGTCCACAAAACCGTGAAGCGTCACAGACGCCCAGGACGCCGACCCGGGCGGAGAGACAGACAGGTACACCCTGGGGACAGAGAGACAGACAGGTAAACACTGGGGACAGACAGACAGGTACACCCTGGGGACAGTGTGTGTGTGTGTGTGTGTGTGTTACCTGATCTCCTGGATGAGTTTCTGGACGTCTTGATGACTCAGCAGTCCACAGACAGAGACCCTCAGAGCATGACTCAGCTTCTTGTTGGGCTCGGGACAGACCAGCGAGGACAGGAAGCTGCTGGACGAGTTCTCACTGAAACCACAGAAGAAGAGTCACCACGGGCTCACCACGGGCTCACCACGAGTTCACCACGGGTTCACCACGGGCTCACCACGGGTTCACCACGAGCTCACCACGAGTTCACCACGGGTTCACCACGGGCTCACCACGGGCTCACCACGGGCTCACCACGGGCTCACCACGAGCTCACCACGGGTTCACCACGGGCTCACCACGAGCTCACCACGGGTTCACCACGGGCTCACCACGAGTTCACCACGGGTTCACCACGGGCTCACCACGAGCTCACCACGAGTTCACCACGAGTTCACCACGGGCTCACCACGGGCTCACCACGAGCTCACCACGAGTTCACCACGGGTTCACCACGGGCTCACCACGAGTTCACCACGGGCTCACCACGGGCTCACCACGAGCTCACCACGAGTTCACCACGGGTTCACCACGGGCACGGGCTCACCACGAGTTCACCACGGGTTCACCACGGGCTCACCACGGGCTCACCACGGGCTCACCACGAGTTCACCACGGGTTCACCACGGGCTCACCACGGGTTCACCACGGGCTCACCACGGGCTCACCACGGGCTCACCACGAGCTCACCACGGGTTCACCACGAGTTCACCACGGGACGTTACATCACTTCTACGGGACAGAAAACAGAAATCACGTCAGAAAAATGCCAAAAATGTCCGAAAAGCGACTAAAACGTAGAATATAAAGAAGTATACGTGTGGGGGGAGATGTTGCTTTCCTGAAGCTCCAAGCTCGTTCGGTTCTACTCTAGAGCTGTTTTTTGTCGGGGTTTTTTGCTGGTTTTGTAGTTTTTTGCCAGTTATGTAGTTTACCGGTTTTGTAGTTTTATTACCTACCTGTCAGACGAATATTGGAAACCTAATCCACTCACCAGCTGACGGCGGCATGCACGGCTCCCAGCCACTCTAGCAGGCGGTGGGGGTCAGAGGTCAGGGGGGCGGAGGGGTCAGAGGTCAGGGGGGCGGGGCAGAGCAGGTCCGTCAGGCTGCACCTGCTAACCTCAGGTCTGTGCTCCGACCAATCGTAGCGAGACAGCAGCGCCTGCACCGAGGCTCCGCCCCCTACAGGACACACAGACACACACAATATATATATTTAAGTAGTTAGTAATGTCTGTTATTGAACTTCTAACTATTTTGGCACTTGGTGGTCTCACCTGCAGGAAGTGACATCAGGAAGTCGGTCTTGAGAGGAAGTCGTGATGTCAGACCAGTGACGAGTCGCTGGTAGCCCCGCCCCCCTGGAGCCATGCTGCTGTCAGTCAAATCTACACACACCACTAAAATATATACACATACCATTAAAATATATATACACAACAGCATGTTATTATATTACAGTTACATATATATCATATGATATACATATATATCATATTATATACATATATATATCATATGATATACATATACATATCATATGATATACATATACATATCATATGATATACATATACATATCATATGATATACATATATATCATATTATATACATATATATATATATATATATCATATTTATCATATTCTATTTGATTGTGATGATGTTCAGACCAAATCGGCTCTTTGTTCGGTGGTTAAATCTCGACGGTTTCCCTTCAACTCCCAACAACTCAAAGGAGTCTTTATCCAGAGAGAGAGACAGGCGGCCTGCAGACAGGCAGGGAAGACATACAGGGAGACAGACAGACAGACAGGGAGTCAGACAGGCAGGCAGACATACAGGGAGACAGACAGACAGGGAGACAGGCAGACAGGGAGTCAGACAGGCAGGCAGACAGACATACAGACAGACAGACAGGGAGACATACAGGGAGACAGACAGGCAGGAAGACAGACAGACAGACAGGCAGGGAGACAGACAGGCAGAGGGACAGGCAGGGAGACAGACAGGGAGAGAGACAGATTAGTTAAATGTACATATTTAAACAATGTTTCACAGATCTTTACTTTTTGTTTGATGACCCACTTTTCTGTTCCGTTAGCGTCTGGAGAGAGTTTACCGTTTACCGTTAGCGTCTGGAGAGAGTTTACCGTTAGCGTCTGGAGAGCGTTTACCGTTAGCGTCTGGAGAGTTTACCGTTAGCGTCTGGAGAGAGTTTACCGTTAGCGTCTGGTACCGTTAGCGTCTGGAGAGAGTTTACCGTTAGCGTCTGGAGAGAGTTTACCGTTAGCGTCTGGAGAGCGTTTACCGTTAGCGTCTGGAGAGAGTTTACCGTTAGCGTCTGGAGAGCGTTTACCGTTAGCGTCTGGAGAGAGTTTACCGTTAGCGTCTGGAGAGAGTTTACCGTTAGCGTCTGGAGAGAGTTTACCGTTAGCGTCTGGGGAGCGTTTACCGTTAGCGTCTGGAGAGAGTTTACCGTTAGCGTCTGGAGAGCGTTTACCGTTAGCGTCTGGTACCGTTAGCGTCTGGTACCGTTAGCGTCTGGTACCGTTAGCGTCTGGAGAGAGTTTACCGTTAGCGTCTGGTACCGTTAGCGTCTGGAGAGTTTTTACGTTAGCCTGAGAGTTTACCGTTAGCGTCTGGAGAGCGTTTACCGTTAGCGTCTGGAGAGCGTTTACCGTTAGCGTCTGGAGAGAGTTTACCGTTAGCGTCTGGAGAGAGTTTACCGTTAGCGTCTGGAGAGCGTTTACCGTTAGCGTCTGGAGAGCGTTTACCGTTAGCGTCTGGAGAAAGTTTACCGTTAGCGCCTGGAGCGCTACGTTAGCGCCTGGTACGTTAGCATCTGCAGAGCGTTTACCGTTAGCGTCTGGAGTGTTTACCGTTAGCGCCTGGAGAGTACGTTAGCTGCCTGGAGAGTTTACCGTTAGCGCCTGGAGAGTTTACCGTTAGCGTCTGGAGAGTTTACCGTAGCGCTGGAGAGTTTACCGTTAGCGTCTGGAGAGTTTTCGTTACGTCTGGTACCGTTAGCGTCTGGAGAGTTTACCGTTAGCGTCTGGAGAGCATTTACCGTTAGCGTCTGGAGAGCGTTTACCGTTAGCGTCTGGAGAGAGTTTACCGTTAGCGTCTGGAAAGCGTTTACCGTTAGCGTCTGCGACTGAGCGTTTACCGTTAGCGTCTGGTACCGTTAGCGTCTGGAGAGAGTATACCGTTAGCGTCTGGAGAGCGTTTACCGTTAGCGTCTGGGGAGCGTTTACCGTTAGCGTCTGGAGAGAGTTTACCGTTAGCGTCTGGAGAGTGTTTACCGTTAGCGTCTGAGAGTTTACGTTAGCGTCTGGAGAGAGTTTACCGTTAGCGTCTGGAGAGAGTTTACCGTTAGCGTCTGGAGAGCGTTTACCGTTAGCGTCTGGGGAGCGTTTACCGTTAGCGTCTGGAGAGCGTTTACCGTTAGCTGACCGTTAGCGTCTGGAGAGCGTCTACCGTTAGCGTCTGGTACCGTAGCATCTGAGGGCGTTACCGTTAGCGCCTGGAGCGCTTTACCGTTAGCGTCTGGAAAGTGTTTACCGTTAGCGTCTGGCACGTAGCGCCTGGAGAGAGTTTACCGTTAGCGTCTGGAGAGTTTACGTTAGCGTTACGTTAGCGTCTGGAGAGCTACGTTAGCGTCTGGTACCGTTAGCATCTGGAGCGTCACGTTAGCGTCTGGAGAGCGTTACCGTTAGCGTCTGGAGAGCGTTTACCGTTAGCGTCTGGTACCGTTAGCGTCTGGAGAGCGTTTACTGTTAGCGTCTGGAGAGCGTTTACCGTTAGCGTCTGGTACCGTTAGCGTCTGGAGAGAGTTTACCGTTAGCGTCTGGAGAGCGTTTACCGTTAGCGTCTGGAGAGCGTTTACCGTTAGCGTCTGGAGAGCGTTTACCGTTAGCGTCTGGAGAGCGTTTACCGTTAGCATCTGGAGAGAGTTTACCGTTAGCGTCTGGAGAGCATTTACCGTTTGGCATCAGAGCGACGCAGTTATCTTCATCTAGCCGGGTCCTGTAGGACAGACCAGAGACTCCACCTGCAGACACACAACATTACACAGAAATATACACAAATACTATACAATATACAGAATATATATATTCTAATGTATAAACAGTTTGTGTGTGTGTGTCTGTGTGTCTGTCTGTGTGTGTCTGTGTGTCTGTCTGTGTGTGTGTGTGTGTGTGTTTGTGTGTGTTACCTTGGCGTACTGTCTCCAGGAAGTGTGTGTCAAGCAGCTCGTAGAGCGGCAGCTTCCTGATCAGGTAGAAGGAGCTGAAGGTGTTGAGGGCGGAGTCCAGGTGAGAGGGGGCGGAGCTACACTCAGGCAGCAGCACACACACCTGCAGACAGGACGCAGCACGGTTAACTAGATGTACTTCATATTTCTGACATGTTCTCTCACTGAAACATATACAAAAACAGCTGACTGGCTCCATTAGTCTGCAGACAGGACGCAGTAATCTACTGTGGTGTAATGTAACTAAGTACATTTACTCCAGTACTGTACTTCAGTCCAAATGTTGAGGTACTTGTACTTTACTTGAGTCTTTTCTTTTCATGCCACTTTCTACTTCGCTACATTATTCAGATTTTAGTTACTTTTTGCACACAAAACACACACACACACACACACAGACAGACACAGACACAGACACAGACAGAGACACACACACACACACACACACACACACACACACACACACACACAGACACACACACACACACACACACACACACACACACACACACACACACACACACACACACACACAGAGACACACACACACAGACAGACAGACAGACACACACACACACACAGAGACACACACAGACAGACAGACAGACAGACAGACAGACTTTATAAAATCTGATGTTGTATTATCATTTACACTGCAGGAATTGTAGTACTTATACAGTGTTGTATTGGTACTTTTACTGCAGTAACGTTTTCACTGCAGGACTGTTATTGTAACATTTGAGTATTTTTACAGTGAGGTATTAGTACTTGTACTGCAGTAATCTGAATACCAACTCGTTACCTTGTAGTTGAAGTGCAGCTGGTCCAGCTGAGAGCTGATCCGGTTCTTCTGGTCCAGGAAACTGGACCGTTCCGAGACCAGCAGGTTCCGGGGAGTCCGCTCCAGATCCGCGGACATCTTTCACACTTTGACGCTCCTTTACTGCAACCAGAGACGGCTTCGAACACACAAACACGCCGCTGTAGCCGCGGAGGAGCTAACACGCTAACACGCGACAGCACACTTCCTGTCTCAGGTTTTCAACATAAAAGCTTCGAGGGGAACATTTTTTATTTTCATTTAAAATAATTCATATACAAAAGATATGGGTCAAAATTCTTCAAAATATTATAAAAGATCCGGTGCATACAGGAAGTAATATAAACGTTTAAAACCAAATAAAGAAAAGGGGAATAATAAAGCTTTATTCTTAAATAAAATGAGTTTCACAACATTACTTTCTCTAAATATGAACTTCTTCTTTTGACGTATTTTCATGTATTTATTTATTTTATCAAGAAAAATAAAAGCTTTATTATTTTCAGTACAAAGGTTTTCAAAATAAAAGCTTCAAGGTGAAATATAAACATTAAAAGTTGAAGGAAGTTTTTAAAATGTATATTTAGTGAATTATTAATATATTTGCTCTTTATGAAACTGTTGTTGTTGTTGTTTTGGACGAATTAAAGCTGTATTAATTTCCAGTGTTGGCTTCATTTTTAATTTAAATAAAGATAATAACTGAATGGATGAACTCTTGGATTTTAATGTTTAACCTTTAAGGGATGAAATCCTTCAACTCTATTCCAGAATGTAAACCTTAAAATAACTTCAATTAGCAGTAAATACACTTTGTTTTATTGTGAAAGTGTTTTATTTTGAAAGGACGGCCGCGCTGAGCAGCAGTTCGCTAAACAAACGTCGTCCTCTCTCTCGCCGTAGTGACGCGTTCAGTGACCCGGAAGTGAAGACTGCACGCTGCCGTGTGAGGAGGCGAGGATCTGCTTGGATCGGTTTAGCTCGGTTTGGCTCGGTTCGGACCGGGTTTAGTTCTGTGTTTTTGGGGTTTAGTGTCGGGTCTCTGTCGGTGTGTGACGTCATGTCGGTGGTGGGCTGTGTACCTGGACAGTTTGATGACGTAGAGGAGGACAGGTGAGACCCGTTGTTGTTGTTGTTTACTACCTGTCCTGTTTACTCTGGAGTACTCTAAGGGGTCTTATAGAAGTACTCTGGAGTACTCTGAGGAGTATTACAGCTAGCTAGGTTACTTCTGGAGTTTCTGACGCTGTCTCGGATTTCTCTGTCGTTTGATTTTCAACATTTCTGACCCTTATTATCTTAATATATTATTATTATTATTATTATAGACAGACAGAGAGAGAGACAGACAGACAGACAGACAGACAGACAGACCGTTACAACCCTACATTTAACTGGAGAATGTTATTTTAACCCAGGAATACGTAGTGATGATGTTTCTCTCTGCAGCGTCCAATCAGAGAGTCAGATCTGTGATGATGTCACTCTGCAGCCGTCGTCAGACCAACAGGAAGAGGAAGAGGAGGAGTATTATGATGAAGATGATGATGAAGATGATGATGAGGAGTGGGCATGGCGTTCAGCTGGAGATCTGACCAAACGCTACAACGCTCTGAGCTGTCAGGTGACTCAGCGAGCCCTCTGATTGGCTATCAGAGAATCAATCAATGTTTATATAGTGTCTGGAGGCTAACTCATCAGCTGACTGGTTCTGATTGATCAGCTGACTGGTTCTGATTGATCAGCTGACTGGTTGTGTCTGATCAGCTGACTGGTTCTGATTGATCAGCTGACTGGTTGTGTCTGATCAGCTGACTGGTTCTGATTGATCAGCTGACTGGTTCTGATTGATCAGCTGACTGGTTCTGATTGGTTTTGTTTTCAGTCCAACAGACAGAATCCGTCCAATAAGATGCTGCCGTCGGCTCCATCGGACAAATCTCTGAGGAAGTATGAACACAAGATCAACCTGGGTAACACACACAGACACAGACACAGACACACACACACACACACACACACACACACACACAGAGACACACACACACGAAACACACACACACACACACGCTTTTACACAGACAGATACACGAACAGACAGACACATATACGCATGCAGCACACAAACACTAGAAATTTGACGGAATCAGTATAAATCACATCCCGATCACGTGACTTGCCCAAAAAATCCTGTACTGCAAAATCCTGAAAGACTTCGAGATCCTCTGTGTGTGTGTGTGTGTGTGTGAGTAATGTGTGTGTGAATGTAGTGTGTAATGTGTAATATCTAATGCCATATATTAGTATATGTGTGTGTGTATATAATGTGTGTATTCTCTCATATGTGTGTATATATGTGTGTGTGTGTGTGTGTGTATCAAGTAATGTGTGTATGTGTATGATATTGTGTATATCTTGTATATGTGTTGCTTGTTTAACTATGATGCGTGGGGTCAAGCAGGAGTCCAGTATGCTTGTGTGTTATTAAACCCGTTATTACACCCGTTATTACACCAGTTATGACAACAGTTATGATACCAGTTATGATACCAGTTATGATACCAGTTATGACACCAATTATTACACCAGTTATTATACCAGTTATTACACCAGTTATTACACCAGTTATTATACCAGTTATTACACCCGTTATTACACCCGTTATTACACCAGTTATTATACCAGTTATTACACCAGTTATTACACCAGTTATGACACCAGTTATGACACCAGTTATTACACAAGTTATTATACCAGTTATTACACCAGTTATGACACCAGTTATGACACCAGTTATTACACCACTTATTACACCAGTTATTACACCAGTTATGACAACAGTTATGATACCAGTTATGATACCAGTTATGACACCAGTTATGACACCAGTTATTACACCAGTTATTATACCACTTATTATACCACTTATTACACCAGTTATGACAACAGTTATTACACCAGTTATTACACCAGTTATGACACCAGTTATGATACCAGTTATGACACCAATTATTACACCAGTTATTATACCAGTTATTACACCAGTTATTACAGTTATTATACCAGTTATTACACCAGTTATTATACCAGTTATGACACCAGTTATGACACCAGTTATTATACCAGTTATGACACCAATTATTACACCAGTTATTATACCAGTTATTACACCAGTTATGACACCAGTTATTACACCAGTTATTACACCAGTTATTTTACCAGTTATGACACCAGTTATTATACCAGTTATTACACCAGTTATGACACCAGTTATGACACCAGTTATGACACCAGTTATTATACCAGTTATTACACCAGTTATTTTACCAGTTATTACACCAGTTATTGACGGAGTAAGTGCTTCTGTTCCAGATAAGCTGAATTACGCCGATTCGGTGATCAACAAAGTGAAGTCGATGCAGAAACAGAAAGACGCCGACACGTACGTGTGACCTCGCCTCAATGTTGACGCTGTGACATCACCGGGTTGTCCCTGACTAACTGACTGTGATTGGCTGTTCCCTGCAGGTTCAGAGTGAAGGACAAGTCGGACCGCGCCACAGTTGAACAGGTGAGACGCTTTTATTTAGAAAAGGCCTGACAGGAAGTGGCCAGCAGGATGGATAGTATGAACACAACCGGTCGAGTGGAGCCCTAGCTGAGGCAACGTTAGCTTGGCCAAGTTCAGACAGAACGCCACAGAAGCAACGTAACGTTTCTGCTGTGGACACCATGTTTAGCTAGCCTGGTCCTACCAGACTGGTACACTAGCCTGGTCCTACCAGACTCTGGTACACTAGCCTGGTCCTACCAGACTGGTACACTAGCCTGGTCCTACCAGACTCTGGTCCATTAGCCTGGTCCTACCAGACTGGTACACTAGCCTGGTCCTACCAGACTCTGGTACACTAGCCTGGTCCTACCAGACTCTGGTCCACTAGCCTGGTCCTACCAGACTCTGGTCCATTAGCCTGGTCCTACCAGACTGGTACACTAGCCTGGTCCTACCAGACTCTGGTCCATTAGCCTGGTCCTACCAGACTCTGGTCCATTAGCCTGGTCCTACCAGACTGGTACAATCAGCTGATTGTTGTTGATGAGCAGCTGATTGTTGTTAATGTCTGCTGATTCTTGTTGATCAGCTGATTCTTGTTGATCAGCTGATTGTTGTTGTTGACATCAGCTGACTGTTGTTGTTGACATCAGCTGATTGTTGTTGACGTCAGCTGACTGTTGTTGTTGACATCAGCTGACTGTTGATGTTGTTCCTGCTGCAGGTTTTAGATCCCCGGACCAGAATGATTCTCTTCAAGATGTTGAGTCGAGGAATCATCTGTGAAATCAACGGCTGCATCAGCACTGGCAAGGAGGTCAGAATCACTCATTCATATTCACTCATTCATATTCACTCATTCATATTCACTCATTCATATTCACTCATTCATATTCACTCATTCATAGTCATTCATTCAGTCACTCCTTCATAGTCACTCATTCATAGTCACTCATTCATAGTCACTCCTTCATAGTCACTCATTCATAGTCATTCATTCATAGTCATTCATAGTCACTCCTTCATAGTCACTCCTTCATAGTCACTCATTCATAGTCATTCATTCATAGTCATTCATAGTCATTCCTTCATAGTCATTCATAGTCACTCCTTCATAGTCACTCCTTCATAGTCACTCATTCATAGTCACTCCTTCATAGTCACTCATTCATGGTCACTCATTCATAGTCATTCATTCATAGTCATTCATAGTCACTCATTCATAGTCACTCATTCATGGTCACTCATTCATAGTCACTCATTCATAGTCATTCATTCATAGTCATTCATTCATAGTCACTCATTCATAGTCACTCATTCATTCTTACTCATTCATAGTCATTCATTCATAGTCATTCATTCATAGTCACTCATTCATAGTCATTCATTCATAGTCATTCATTCATAGTCACTCCTTCATAGTCACTCCTTCATAGTCATTCATTCATAGTCACTCATTCATAGTCACTCATTCATAGTCACTCATTCATAGTCACTCATTCATAGTCATTCATAGTCACTCATTCATAGTCACTCATTCATAGTCATTCATAGTCACTCATTCATGTTCACTCATAAATGTTCACTCATTCATGTTCACTCATTCACATCAATCACTCAACTGTCTAGATGACAGTCAGTGTCGATTGAACATGATGACAGATGACGTGATTGCAGATGAGCGATGTGATGACAGATGAACGCGTGATGCAGATGAACGCGTGATGACAGATGAACGCGTGATGACAGATGAACGCGTGATTGCAGATAACGTGTGATGACAGATGAACGCGTGATGACAGATGAACGCGTGATGACAGATGAACGCGTGATGACAGATGAATGTGATGACAGATGAACGTGTGATGCAGATGAACGTGTGATGACAGATGAACGTGTGATGACAGATGAACGCGTGATGACAGATGAACGCGTGATTACAGATGAACGTGTGATGACAGATGAACGCGTGATGACAGATGAATGACAGATGAACGCGTGATTGCAGATGAACGCGTGATGACAGATGAACGCGTGATGACAGATGAACGCGTGATTGCAGATGAACGCGTGATGACAGATGAACGCGTGATGACAGATGAACGCGTGATTACAGATGAACGCGTGATGACAGATGAATGACAGATGAACGCGTGATGACAGATGAACGCGTGATGACAGATGAACGCGTGATGACAGATGAACGCGTGATGACAGATGAACGCGTGATGACAGATGAACGCGTGATGACAGATGAACGCGTGATGACAGATGAACGCGTGATTGACAGATGAACGCGTGATTGCAGATGAACGTGATTATAGATGAACGCGTGATGACAGATGAACGCGTGATGACAGATGAACGCGTGATTGCAGATGAACGCGTGATGGCAGATGAACGTGTGATTGTGTTTCAGGCGAACGTGTACCACGCCGGGACGGCGGCCGGAGACAGCCGAGCCATCAAGATCTACAAGACGTCCATCCTGCTGTTCAAAGACAGAGACAAATACGTTAGTGGAGAGTTCAGGTAACACACACACACACACACACACACACACACACACACAGATATACACACACACACACACACACACACACACACACACACACACACACACACACACACACACACACACACACACACACACACACACACACACACACACACACACACACACACACACACACACACACACACACACACACACACACACACACACACACACACACACACACACACACACACACACACACAGTTACACAGTTACACACACACACACACACACAGTTACACACACAGACACACACACACACACACACATGTTGTCAATGGTTCCGTAATAACAGTAGATATGACGGGTCGTTATGAATCTGGATGGACGGCCGCGGGAGAAATAGTTTCTATAATGTGTTGAGGAAATGTTCAGGAAGAGTCTGTTTACCCAACATCAGACTCCTAATCAATAATCTAATATAATCAATAATCAATAACCCTATCAGCTGCTGTTGTGTTTCAGGTTCCGTCACGGTTACTGTAAAGGAAACCCCCGGAAGATGGTGAGGACCTGGGCCGAGAAGGAGATGAGGAACCTCATCAGGTCAGAACCAGCACAGCGCCATCTGCTAGCATGGTTTAGAGTCTTAGCATTTGTTAGCATGTATTAGCATATGTTATCCTGTATTAACATGTGTTACCCTGTATGTATGAGTAGATCATAGTAGTAGCCAGTAGAAGCCATTACTAGCCATTACTAGCCAGTACTAGCCAGTAGAAGCCAGTAGAAGCCAGTAGAAGCCAGTACTAGCCAGTAGAAGCCAGTAGTAGCCAGTACTAACCAGTACTAGCCAGTAGAAGCCAGTAGAAGCCAGTATTAGCCAGTACTAGCCAGTACTAGCCAGTACTAGCCAGTAGTAGCCATTAGAAGCCAGTACTAGCCAGTACTAGCCAGTAGAAGCCAGTATAAACCAGTAGTAGCCAGTAGTAGCCAGTAGTAGCCAGTAGTAGCCAGTAGTAGCCAGTAGAAGCCAGTAGTAGCCAGTAGTAGCCAGTAGTAGCCAGTAGAAGCCAGTATAAACCAGTAGTAGCCAGTAGAAGCCAGTAGAAGCCAGTAGAAGCCAGTAGAAGCCAGTAGTAGCCAGTAGAAGCCAGTAGTAGCCAGTAGAAGCCAGTATAAACCAGTAGTAGCCAGTATAAACCAGTAGAAGCCAGTAGAAGCCAGTAGTAGCCAGTAGAAGCCAGTATAAACCAGTAGTAGCCAGTAGAAGCCAGTATAAACCAGTATAAACCAGTAGTAGCCAGTATAAACCAGTAGTAGCCAGTAGAAGCTGACTCTGTGTGTGTTTCAGGCTGCAGACGGCAGGGATCCCGAGTCCAGAACCTCTGCTGCTCCGGAGTCACGTTCTGCTGATGAGCTTCATCGGAAAAGACAACATGTAAGAACCAATCACAGCCGTTTACAGACTAGAGAGGCTAAGTCCCGCCCCTTCCTGTGTCCACCGTGGGAATTTATTTTATTAAACATGTGTCCTGTAGTGAACAGGGAGAGACAGATTACAGGCAGACTGTTGGACCCCCCCGTGGTACAGTGTTAGTCAGACTGTTGGACTGTTACCCTACCCGGTACTGATGGTTTAGGGTTTGTGTACCCGACCCGGTACTGATGGTTTAGGGTTTGTGTACCCTACCCTGTACTGATGGTTTAGGGTTTGTGTACCCGACCCGGTACTGATGGTTTAGTGTTTGTGTACCCGACCCGGTACTGATGCCCGTTGTGTGTGGTTCTGTCAGGCCAGCGCCGCTGCTGAAGAACGCCTCGCTGTCGGAGTCCAAGGCCCGCGAGCTCTACCTGCAGGTTCTACAGAACATGAGGAGGATGTTCCAGGACGCTCGGCTGGTCCACGCAGACCTCAGCGAGTTCAACATGCTGTAAGACACACACACACACACACACACAGAGACACACACAGAGACACACACACACACACACACAGACACACACACACACACACACAGAGACACACACACACAGAGACACACACAGAGACACACACACACACACACAGAGACACACACAGAGACACACACACACAGAGACACACACACACAGAGACACACACACACACAGATACACACACACATACACACAAACACACACACAAGCCCTTCAGAATAAAAGTCCCTGACCTTTTTGTAGATATCACAACGGAGACGCTTACATCATCGACGTGTCTCAGTCGGTGGAGCACGACCATCCGCACGCTCTCGAGTTCCTCAGGAAGGACTGCAGCAACGTCAACGGTGAGACACCCACATACTACACCTGGAGCCTGTTTTACCTGTTAGCATGTCTCTGTGTCTTCAGTTACTGATGGAACAACAATCTCTGAAACTGGTCCAGTGTCAAACAAGAAACAAGCTGTAATCTAAACCTATAATCAGTACTTCCTCCATCACCAAAACCCACCAGACTCCATGTAAATAATCAGTGATTTTATCCTCATAAAACACACTTCATTCAAAGTGGATAGAAACTAAATCAAACTACCAAAAGCCGTCTTGGTTCATCTTTCCACTGTTCCAACAATCACCACTCTGGTTTGGTTGAAATAAACCCTTAATTCACCCATTTACATGTGGAGATATGCTGGCTCTATACATGCTAAAAGTCCTGATTATTTACATGGAGTCTGGTGGAGATATGCTGGCTCTATACACGCTAAAAGTCCTGATTATTTACATGGAGTCTGGTGGAGATATGCTGGCTCTATACACGCTAAAGTCCTGATTATTTACATGGAGTCTGGTGGAAATATACTGGCTCTATACACGCTAAAAGTCCTGATTATTTACATGGAGTCTGGTGGAGATATGCTGGCTCTATACACGCTAAAAGTCCTGATTATTTACATGGAGTCTGGTGGAGATATGCTGGCTCTATACATGCTAAAAGTCCTGATTATTTACATGGAGTCTGGTGGAAATATACTGGCTCTATACACAGAACAGCAACAACAGAACTTTTAGTGACTCTAACTGCTGCTGAACATTAGTCCT
>NW_027595468.1:27500-30000 GCF_031162955.1 Sander vitreus | reverse complement strand
GAGAAACTTTTAATAAACGTGTAATCAACTTCAGATCATCTTGTTCTCGTGGAATCTGATTTCATGACCTGTCTGTCTCTACATCTGTCTGTCTCTACATCTGTCTGTCTCTACATCTGTCTGACTCTACATCTGTCTCTCTCTACATCTGTCTGACTCTACATCTGTCTGTCTCTACATCTGTCTGTCTCTACATCTGTCTGACTACATCTGTCTGACTCTACATCTGTCTGTCTCTACATCTGTCTGTCTCTACATCTGTCTGACTCTACATCTGTCTCTACATCTGTCTCTCTTGTCTGTCTCTACATCTGTCTGACTCTACATCTGTCTCTCTCTACATCTGTCTCACTCTACATCTGTCTGTCTCTACATCTGTCTGACTCTACATCTGTCTGACTCTCTACATCTGTCTGACTACATCTGTCTGACTCTACATCTGTCTGACTCTACATCTGTCTCTCTCTACATCTGTCTGTCTCTACATCTGTCTGACTCTACATCTGTCTCTCTCTACATCTGTCTCTCTCTACATCTGTCTGAACATCTGTCTGTCTCTACATCTGTCTGTCTCTACATCTGTCTGACTCTACATCTGTCTGACTCTACATCTGTCTGTCTCTACATCTGTCTGACTCTACATCTGTCTGACTCTACATCTGTCTGTCTACATCTGTCTGACTCTACATCTGTCTCTCTCTACATCTGTCTCTCTCTACATCTGTCTGACTCTACATCTGTCTGACTCTACATCTGTCTCTCTCTACATCTGTCTGTCTCTACATCTGTCTGACTCTACATCTGTCTGTCTCTACATCTGTCTGTCTCTACATCTGTCTGTCTCTACATCTGTCTGTCTCTACATCTGTCTGACTCTACATCTGTCTGACTCTACATCTGTCTCTCTTGTCTGTCTCTACATCTGTCTGACTCTACATCTGTCTGTCTCTACATCTGTCTGACTCTCTACATCTGTCTGACTCTACATCTGTCTCTCTCTACATCTGTCTGTCTCTACATCTGTCTGTCTCTACATCTGTCTGACTCTACATCTGTCTCTCTCTACATCTGTCTCTCTCTACATCTGTCTGACTCTACATCTGTCTCTCTCTACATCTGTCTCTCTCTACATCTGTCTGACTCTACATCTGTCTGATGATCCTCCAGACTGGAAGGTCGGGACTCGTATCCGTCACACAGCGTCGCCGCTCGCTGCACCGTTCATTTGGTAAACATCGGAGACGTGCTGGCGTGCTAATAATAATAATAATAATAATAATAATAATTAACAATCAGAGGAAACTGTAACTAACACAGATATTAAACTATTTAGATTGTTCTAACAGATGTAGCGAGACGGTCTCACAGAAGAAGAGAGATGACGTCGCTGATGAAGATATTAAAAACTCCTGTAAATGTCCACTGTGAAGGAATTTCTCCCACCTAGCGGTACAATTGTATTTAGTATTCAAACGAATAGTGCTCTCTAGCGCCTCGCTTTTTCAAATGTGTGTTTGCAACTACGGTAGCCGTTATGTACTAAGAAGCTATGACAAGATGTCTTCCAATTATCACTCTGTTGGAGACGAGGATTCCTTCTCCTGTGTCTCAGCATGAGTCTGATCCTCCATTATGAACTAAAGGGCGGTGACAAGCTCCTTCCACTGATCTCCTTCTCGGTTTCAGCTGGTTTCAGTCACGTGACGCTGGCTCTGAACCAAAACGCTCGTAAATTAGTAACTCTGACCCCTGTCTCTGCTCTGTAAAAATAACTGTTTCTGTCTTCATGGAACTGCTTTGTACAGTATGGAGCCCCCAACCTGATCTCACAGAACGGCCCCTTAAGTTAAGGAAAAGGTCGTGGGTGGGCTTACGTTTCCATGATACGCAGGACAACAACGGGACGGTTGGGTTTAGGAAACGGGACCCGACCCCCGCTCTCCTGGGTGAAAGTCCTGTGTTGTTTGACCCGTCCACCCCCCCGACCAACCTCCCTATGCAGATTTTCGGCCTTTCATACTACTCTCTATCGTAGTCTCTCTTAATGCTACGTCATCTTCTCGTTGACTTCACATTGGTATTGTTTTTCGTGGTGGCCACACAGAACCTTCACCCATTGCATGCCACCGCCACATAATGAGCTGTTAACAGTCCGTGATCATTTCACGGACTCTGTGAGACCAGGATGGAGCCCTGGAAGGTCACAGCGAGATGTTTTCAGGGGACTACTTTTACGTTACCCCACAATAACGTTGTGTTACATCACAATGAGGGTAACACTTTATTAGAAGGGGTGTGCATAAGACTGACATGACACCGTCATGAACATGAAGGAGTCATTTTGAGTGTTCATGACTGAACATTAAGGGTCATTGGGTAAATTATGACACTTTTAATGCAAAGTTAGCATTGTCAGAGACGTCTTTGTCATGACAACTTATTATTATTAAAGGATTATTTAGATAGGGACAGATACAAAAAAACATAGATAAGCTAACAG
>NW_027595468.1:17500-20000 GCF_031162955.1 Sander vitreus | reverse complement strand
CTGTCTGCCTGTCTGATTGCCTGTCTGTCTCTCAGGTCATCCTGTCTGCCTGTCTGACTGCCTGTCTGTCTCTCAAGTCATCCTGTCTGCCTGTCTGTCTGTCTGACTGCCTGTCTGTCTCTCAGGTCATCCTGTCTGCCTGTCTGTCTGTCTGACTGCCTGTCTGTCTCTCAGGTCATCCTGTCTGCCTGTCTGACTGCCTGTCTGTCTCTCAGGTCATCCTGTCTGCCTGTCTGCCTGTCTGACTGCCTGTCTGTCTCTCAGGTCATCCTGTCTGCCTGTCTGACTGCCTGTCTGTCTCTCAGGTCATCCTGTCTGCCTGTCTGACTGCCTGTCTGTCTCTCAGGTCATCCTGTCTGCCTGTCTGACTGCCTGTCTGTCTCTCAGGTCATCCTGTCTGTCTGTCTGACTGCCTGTCTGTCTCTCAGGTCATCCTGTCTGCCTGTCTGCCTGTCTGACTGCCTGTCTGTCTCTCAGGTCATCCTGTCTGCCTGTCTGACTGCCTGTCTGTCTCTCAGGTCATCCTGTCTGACTGCCTGTCTGTCTCTCAGGTCATCCTGTCTGCCTGTCTGACTGCCTGTCTGTCTCTCAGGTCATCCTGTCTGACTGCCTGTCTGTCTCTCAGGTCATCCTGTCTGCCTGTCTGTCTCTCAGGTCATCCTGTCTGCCTGTCTGTCTGTCTGACTGCCTGTCTGTCTCTCAGGTCATCCTGTCTGCACTGCCTGTCTGTCTCTCAGGTCATCCTGTCTGCCTGTCTGTCTGTCTGACTGCCTGTCTGTCTCTCAGGTCATCCTGTCTGCCTGTCTGCCTGCCTGTCTGTCTCTCAGGTCATCCTGTCGGCCTGCCTGTCTGTCTCTCAGGTCATCCTGTCTGTCTGTCTGTCTGTCTGACTGCCTGTCTGTCTCTCAGGTCATCCTGTCTGCCTGTCTGACTGCCTGTCTGTCTCTCAGGTCATCCTGTCTGCCTGTCTGCCTGCCTGTCTGTCTCTCAGGTCATCCTGTCTGTCTGTCTGACTGCCTGTCTGTCTCTCAGGTCATCCTGTCTGCGTTCCAGCAGCCGAAAGAAGTAACTTTAAAAAGTTCTCCAGCTGATCTGGTGACAGAAACAGACCAACGAGTGGAGAAGCTGCTGATCTCTGCCATCAGGAGCAGATTCCCACAGCACAGGTGCTACGATGCTAAGCTAACCCACAGCACAGATGCTACGATGCTAAGCTAACCCACAGCACAGATGCTACGATGCTAAGCTAACCCACAGCACAGGTGCTACGATGCTAAGCTAACCCACAGCACAGATGCTACGATGCTAAGCTAACCCACAGCACAGGTGCTACGATGCTAAGCTAACCCACAGCACAGGTGCTACGATGCTAAGCTAACCCACAGCACAGATGCTACGATGCTAAGCTAACCCACAGCACAGGTGCTACTATGCTAAGCTAACCCACAGCACAGGTGCTACCATGCTAAGCTAACCCACTGCACAGGTGCTATGATGCTAAGCTAACCTGGCTGGACAGGAAGTGACCCGTGACCTCTGACCTCAGGTTCATCGGCGAGGAGTCTGTGGCGGCCGGCGAGCGTCTGCAGCTGACCGACAGTCCTACCTGGATCATCGACCCCATCGACGGCACCGTCAACTTCGTACACAGGTGAGAGGCTCTGCTCACAGTGATGTCACAGGTGAGTGAGAGACTCCGCCCACATTGGGATGTCACAGGTGAGTGAGAGGCTCCGCCCACATTGGGATGTCACAGGTGAGTGAGAGGCTCCGCCCACAATGTGATGTAACAGGTGAGTGAGAGGCTCCGCCCACAATGTGATGTCACAGGTGAGTGAGAGGCTCCGCCACAGACACACCTGGGGCACGTTCAGTCTCTGAACGGCATGCAGCGTGTTGCTATGGTTACCATGTTGAAGGACATGTTTCCTCTGAACGGTGTGAAACAGCTCTGAGTTCTGTCTCTGTTGATTGGCTGAGTCCCAGCTGATTGGCTATCAGCTGGGACGTGTCTGTAAACCTGTGGTGATAATTAGACAGAGAGCTCACAGCCGGGGGTTCAACACCCCCCCTTCCTGTTTAAATAAACGTGTCGCTACGGGTTGTCGGGCTGAACGTGGCCCTGGACTCTTCAACACTTCCACCTGATATTTCACAATAAAAGTCTGCCAGTTAATCAAAAGCTTTTATTTTGAAAGACAACAAGGAAAATTGTTTGAATACAACTGATACATCCTCCCTTTGTGCTATATATATATGTATACTGTATATATATATATATACAAAATATATATACAGTATATATATATATATATACAAAATATATATAAAAATCCTCGTAGAGCTGTAGTTATGATGAGTAACTGTAACTTGTTTCTCTGGCAGGTTTCCATTTGTGGCGATCTCCATCGGCTTCACCGTCAACAAACAGGTAAACTCACCTGTCTGGGGGGGGTCAACAAGCAGGTAAACTCACCTGTCACCTGTGTCAGACAGGAAG
>NW_027595468.1:2500-10000 GCF_031162955.1 Sander vitreus | reverse complement strand
CTTTCACGGCAGAGGCTGCAGCCCTTCGGGCCCTTCGGTACCTTGCAACTGCCTCCGGAGTCGTCTGGGATAACATATCCCGGAAAGACTCCTTCTTCAGTCGGACGGCTTCCCTGACCACTGGTGCCCACCACGGTGTTCGTGGGTTACCGCCCCTTGAGGCACCTAAGACCCAGCCTCCACAGGGATGCACGAAAAGCTCCGCCGGAGGTGTGAGTTGAAAGTCTGTCGGACAGGGGCCTCCTCAGACGTTCCCAATTTACCCGCACTACCCGTTTGGGCTTACCAGGTCTGTCCAGAGTCTTCCCCCACCCCCTGACCCAACTCACCACCAGATGGTGATCGGTTGACAGCTCCGCCCCTCTCTTCACCCGAGTGTCCAAAACATATGGCCTCAGATCAGATGAAACGATTATAAAATCGATCATTGACCTTTGGCCTAGGGTGCTCTGGTACCAAGTACACTTATGAGCATCCCTATGTTCGAACATGGTGTTCGTTATAGACAATCCATGACTAGCACAGAAGTCAACAACAAACAACCACTCTGGTTTAGATCAGGGAGGCCGTTCCTCCCAATCACGCCTCTCCATGTGTCTCCATCATTACCCACGTGCGCGTTGAAGTCCCCCCAGCAGAACTATGGAGTCCCCCAACTGGAGCCCCATGCAGGACTCCACTCAAGGTCTCCAAGAAGGCCGAATACTCTGAACTCTTGTTTGGTGCATATGCACAAACAACAGTCAAGTTTTCCCCCCCACAACCCGCAGGCGTAGGGAGGCGACCCTCTCGTCCACCGGGTTAAACTCCAACGTAGCGGCTCAGCCGGGGGGCTTGTGAGTATCCCCACACCCGCCCGGCGCCTCACACCCTGGGCAACTCCGGAGAAGAAAAGAGTCCAACCCCTATCCAGGAGTATGGTTCCAGAACCAAGACTGTGCGTAGAGGTAAGCCCCACCAGATCAAACCAGTAGCGCTCCACCTCCCGCACAAGTTCTGGCTCCTTCCCCCACAGAGAGGTGACATTCCACGTCCCCAGAGCCAGCCTCTGCTGCCCGGGTCTGGTCCGTCGAGGCCCCTGACCTTCACTGCCACCCATGTGGCAGCGCACCCGACCCCAGCGGTTCCTCCCACAGGTGGTGGGCCCATGGGATGGAGGGATGTCCGCCACATAGCTTTTTCGGGCTGTGCCCGACCGGGCTCAGTGGCAAACCCGGCCACCAGACGCTCGCTGACGAGCCCTCCATCTGGGCCTGGCTCCAGACGGGGGCCCCGGGCTTCCTCCGGGCAGGGTCACTTCATCCCTTCCTCGATTTTTCATAGGATTTTTGAACCATTCTTTGTCTGGCCCCTCACCTGAGACCACTTTGCCTTGGGAGACCCTACCAGGAGCACACAGCTCCAGACAACACAGCCCTCAGGTTCATAGGGACACACAAACCTCTCCACCACGATAAGGTGATGGTTCCCGGAGAAGTATTATATATTTTATATTTTTATTTTATATATTATATTTTATATGATATATTTTATATTTTATATTTTATATTTTATATTTTATATTATATATTTTATATTATATATTTTATATATTTTATATATTTTATATTATATATTTTATATTGTATATTTTATATTTTATATTATATATTATATATTATATATATATTATATATTTTATATATTTTATAGTGTATATTTTATATTTTATATTAAATGTTTTATATATTTTATATTTTATATTATATATTTTATATTTTATATTTTATATTATATATTTTATATGTTATATTTTATATTATATATTATATATTATATATTTTATATTGTATATTGTATATTTTATATTTTATATTGTATATTTTATATTTTATATTTTATATTTTATATTTTATATTTTATATTATATATTTTATATTATATATTTTATATATTTTATATATTTTATATTATATATTTTATATTGTATATTTTATATTGTATATTTTATATTGTATATTTTATATTTTATATTATATATTATATATTATATATATATTATATATTTTATATATTTTATATTGTATATTTTATATTTTATATTAAATGTTTTATATATTTTATATTTTATATTATATATTTTATATTTTATATTTTATATTATATATTTTTTATATGTTATATTTTATATTATATATTATATATTATATATTTTATATTGTATATTGTATATTTTATATTTTATATTGTATATTTTATATTTTATATTTTATATTTTATATTATATATTTTATATTATATATTTATATTTTATATTTTATATTTTATATTATACATTTTATATTATATATTTTTATATTGTATATTTTATATTGTATATTTTATATTATATATTATATATTTTATATATATTATATATTTTATATATTTTATATATTTTATATATTTTATATATTTTATATTTTATATTGTATATTTTATATTGTATATTTTTATATTATATATTATATATTTTATATATATTATATATTTTATATTATATATTTTATATATTTTATATTTTATATTATATATATATTATATATTTTATATTTTATATATTATATATTATATTTTATATTATATATATTTATATATTTTATATTATATATTTTATATTGTATATTTTATATTGTATATTTTATATTGTATATTTTATATTGTATATATTTATATTATATATTATATATTTTATATATATATATATATTTTATATATTTTATATATTTTATATATTTTATATATTTTATATATTTTATATTTTATATTATATATTTTATATATTATATTTTTCATATTATATATTTTATATTATATTTTTATATATTTATATTTTTATATTTTATATTATATATTATATATTTTATATTGTATATTTTATATTTTATATTTTATGTTATATGT
Organism: Sander vitreus; assembly: GCF_031162955.1. NCBI lineage: Eukaryota > Metazoa > Chordata > Actinopteri > Perciformes > Percidae > Sander > Sander vitreus. Next base: position 7,078 of record NW_027595468.1, on the reverse strand, counting down.
TTTATATATTTTATATTTTTATATGTTATATTTTATATTGCATATTTTATATTTTATATATTATATTTTATATTGTATATTTTATATTTTATATTATATATTTTATATGTTATATTTTATATTTTATATTATATATTTTATATTTTATATTTTATATTTTATATTTTATATTTTACATTATATATTTTATATTGTATATTTTATATATGTTTTATATATTTTATATTTTATATTATATATTTTATATTTTATATTTTATATTTTATATTTTATATTATATATTTGTATTTCCCATGATTCATGGCGGGTTCCACTGACTAAACTGTTTTCTACTGGTTGAAGTGTTTGTTTACATACGCTAGCTCCCCCGTTGTGGGAAAATGTGATAAAATCTGTTTTAATTGAGTTATGAGAAATATTCTCCTGGAAAACCCTGACGAACTTCTGGCAAATTTGAGATTTGTTCTGCAAGTCAGTCTGGCCAAGAGCCCAAGAGCCCATTCAAGCCCATTTCCAATGTCCCCAAAATCGAGGCACCAATCACAACCGCTGAGGAGGGCTTTACACCAATCACAACCGCTGAGGAGGGCTCTACACCAATCACAACCGCTGAGGCGGGCTTTACACCAATCACAACCGCTGAGGCGGGCTCTACACCAATCACAACTGCTGAGGCGGGCTCTACACCAATCACAACCGCTGAGGAGGGCTCTACACCAATCACAACCGCTGAGGCGGGCTCTACACCAATCACAACCGCTGAGGAGGGCTTTACGTGCCGACAATAGCGCAGCGACGGTGAGCAGCTTTTTGTTTACATTCAACATGACGGCTACCGAAGCGCATCGTCAACCAGATCGTTGCTCTGATTGGTTGAAGGACTATCCAATGGGCCCAGAGGCATTTGAGCAGCATCCGTTGGTGACGCCCCTTTGGAAATGAACTGTCAATGAACCTTGTCAGCTGTTTGGAGATTCTTCAGCGTGTGTGCAGAAGATAACACGTCTGCAATATGCAACACCTGCACGGAGGAAGTAGGACGTGGAGGGACGACCCCAAAAACCAGAATCACATTTCTTTAGTTGATATCTGATGTGAAAAGAAGGAAATGGTTCTAACGTTGCTCTTTAGATGTGTTAATGTCTCACCAGGAGTCATTGATAGAGTTCTGTTTTATAGTGATCCATCATCTGTTCAACACATGTTCTATTAAAGGAAAGATAGACATACATGTGTGTGTGTGTGTGCTGTAAAGAGGTTAGAAAAAATGAAATCGGAATTGGCCTAGAAAGTTGTAATCGATGCATCTCTAGTTACCACGGTTACAGCCGCAGTAGGATGGCCGCCGCTGTATAGCCACAAAAAGCTATGGCGGGCACCAAGCCCAAACGTGCAGTAAGGACGTGCAGTAACGACGTGCAGTAACGACGCGCAGTAAGGACGTGCAGTAAGGACGTGCAGTAAGGACGTGCAGTAAGGATGTGCAGTAACGACGTGCAGTAACGACGCGCAGTAAGGACGCGCAGTAACGACGTGCAGTAACGACGCGCAGTAACGACGTGCAGTAAGGACGTGCAGTAAGGACGTGCAGTAACGACGCGCAGTAAGGACGCGCAGTAACGACGCGCAGTAACGACGCGCAGTACGCAGCGACGCCGCAGTAACGACGCGCAGTAAGGACGTGCAGTAACGACGTGCAGTAAGGACGTGCAGTAACGACGTGCAGTAAGGACGCGCAGTAAGGACGCGCAGTAACGACGCGCAGTAAGGACGCGCAGTAAGGACGCGCAGTAACGACGCGCAGTAACGACGTGCAGTAACGACGCGCAGTAACGACGCGCAGTAACGACGTGCAGTAACGACGCGCAGTAACGACGCGCAGTAAGGACGCGCAGTAACGACGCGCAGTAAGGACGCGCAGTAACGACGCGCAGTAAGGACGCGCAGTAAGGACGCGCAGTAACGACGCGCAGTAAGGACGCGCAGTAACGACGCGCAGTAAGGACGCGCAGTAACGACGCCGCAGTAACGACGCCAGCAGTAACGACGCAGTAGCGACGCGCAGTAAGGACGCAGCAGTAACGACGCCGCAGTAACGACGCCGCAGTAACGACGCAGCAGTAAGGACGCCAGCAGTAACGACGCCAGCAGTAACGACGCCGCAGTAAGCGACGCCAGCAGTAACGACGCAGCAGTAAGGACGCGCAGTAAGGACGCAGCAGTAACGACGCCAGCAGTAACGACGCCGCGAGTAACGACGCGCAGTAACGACGCGCAGTAAGGACGCGCAGTAAGGACGCGCAGTAAGGACGCGCAGTAACGACGCGCAGTAACGACGCGCAGTAAGGACGTGCAGTAACAGCCATGAAAGAAGTAGGCCTGTCTAAATATCTGTGTGTGTATATCTAAATGTTAGTAATATAGAGCAACCAATGTCAAATATATATTATTAGCAACACATACATAATCAAAATATCTTGTTGTGTATTGTGTGTGTGTTTCTGTGTGTTGTTGTGTCTGTAGTCCTCCAGCAGGAAGCTGCAGTGTCTGTAGTCCTCCAGCAGGAGGAAGCAGCACTCTGCGCATGCCTGAGAAGGGGGAGGAGGAACCCAGAAGTGCGCGGAGCCGCTGATCCATTGCAGCAGCGGAGGATTATCCGGTGAGATTTACTTTAATTGAAGACGGTAATGTTGTTTTATTGTGTTGTTACCGTGTTGGTTCCGGTAAAAGCGGCTCTTCTTCACATTAGACCTCTGAGAGAAACTCCGCGGGGTTCAGCTGCTGTGTTTAACTCCGTCACACCAGACTCCGTTCACAAATCGGCTGTTTTAACGTAAAGACACACACACACACACACACACACACACACGGACACACAGCGGGAGCGCGCGCACAGCTTACGGCTCTCTGACACGTCATCACGTCCTTTCGGTTAATACGGCGCAATAAATGTCTCTTTATTTGTATTTATTTAGAAGGTATTTAAACAGGAAAAGAGAGTTTAGGATGGCGAAGGCATGTCCGCGCTGCTCTAACCAATCAAAACACCGAAGGTACCGAGGACCGGCCAATCAGAGGCAGAGTAGGGCGGGACTTATCCTCTCCATCCTAGGAAACTGTGATGTGCTGTTTTTTTAGTCTTTTAAAAGTTTCAACATATACTTTCATGTCATTGTTAAATTAGTGAATATTTTCAGATTATTTACATTTATGGATTTACAATTTACCAAATAAAATGAGAAGATTCACAACAAAAAACTTTTATCCAAATCATTTCCTTCATAGTAAAAAATAATATCTTGACTTTGTAATTTTACCCTAAAATAACCGTAATACATGAAATACATGAAATATATGAAATATATGAAATACATGAAATATATGAAATACATGAAATACATGAAATATATGAAATACATGAAATACATGAAATATATGAAATACATGAAATATATGAAATACATGAAATGCATGAAATGCATGAAATATATGAAATGCATGAAATATATGAAATGCATGAAATATATGAAATGCATGAAATACATGAAATGCATGAAATATTTACTGTACGTACACACCACCGTTACTGTACTGCATACACCACCGTTACTGTACGCACACACCACCGCTACTGTACTGTACGTACCGCTCGCTACTGTACGTACACACCACCGCTACTGTACTGTACGCACCGCCCGTTATTGTACGTACGCACGCCGCATACTGTACGCACGCACCGCCGCTACTGTACGCATACACCACCGCTACTGTACTGTACGCACCGCCCGCTACTGTACGTACGCACCGCCGCTACTGTACGCACGCACCGCCGTTACTTTGTACGCACCGCTACTGTACGCACTCACCGCACTGTACGCTACCACCGTTACTGTACACACCACCGTTACTGTACTTACACACCACCGCTACTGTACGTACACACCACCGCTACTGTACGTACACACCACCGCTACTGTACGCACCGCCCGCTACTGTACGCGACTTACGCACCACCGCTACTGTACGCACGCACCACCGCTACTGTACGCATAATACCACCGCTACTGTACGTACGCACCACCGCTACTGTACGTCACGCACCACCGTTACTGTACGTCACGCACCGACCGCTACTGTACGCTACGACACCACCGCTACTGTACGCATACACCACCGTTACTGTACGCACCGCCGCTACTGTACGCATAATACCACCGCTACTGTACGTACACGACCGCTACTGTACGCACGCACCACCGCTACACACCACCGCTACTGTACGCATACACACCACCGTTACACACCACCGCTACTGTACGCATACACACCACCGCTACTGTACGTACACACCACCGTTACTGTACGTACACACCACCGTTACTGTACACACCGCCTGTATCTTTAGAAGCTCAAGGCGGCGGTGGTGTGTACGTACGGTGACTTCCTGTATTTCTAGAAGCTCAAGGCGGCGGCGGTGTGTGCGTACGGTGACTTCCTGTATCTCTAGAAGCTCAAGGCGGCGGCGGTGTGTACGTACGGTGACTTCCTGTATCTCTAGAAGCTCAAGGCGGCAGCGGT